>NC_052146.1:109954238-110157886 GCF_902713615.1 Scyliorhinus canicula | reverse complement strand
CCCCCCCCCCACCCACCCCCCACACCCCCCCCCCCCCCCCCACCCACTCCCCCCCCCCCAACACACACGCCGTTACTCTCCCCCCACCCCCTACCTCAACACACACAACGCGGTACCTCCACCCCCCCACACAAAGGACGGTTAACTCTCCTCCCCCCCCCCCCCCCCCCCCCCCCCCCACCCACACAAACGCCGGTACTCCCCCCCCCCCCCCCACACACAAACGCCGGTACTCTCCCCCCCCCCCACACACAAACGCCGGTACTCTCTCCCCCCCCCACACACACAAACGCCGGTACTCTCCCCCCCCCCCACACACAAAACGCCGGTACTCTCCTTCCCCCCCCACACACAAACGCTGGTACTCTCCTCCCCCCCCCCCACACAAACGCCGGTACTCTCCCCCCCCCCCCCACACAAACGCCGGTACTCTCCTCCCCCCCCCACACACACACAAACGCTGGTACTCTCCTTCCCCCCCCCCCACACAAACGCCGGTACTCTCCTCCCCCCCCCCCCCCACACAAACGCCGGTACTCTCCTCCCCCCCCCCCCACACAAACGCCGGTACTCTCCTTCCCCCCCCCACACACACAACGCCGGTACTCTCCTCCCCCCCCACACACACAAACGCCGTTACTCTCCTCCCCCCCCCCCACAACACAAACGGCGGTACTCTCCTCCCCCCCCCCCACACAAACGCCGGTACTCTCCTCCCCCCCACACACAAACGCCGGTACTCTCCCCCCCCCAAACGCCGGGCGACGTTGATGATGTCGCCCGACATCAACCGACGCGCCACTTCCGCAGCGGGTGAAACTGACGCGTATAGCGTCAGTACGCTGCTGGCCCTTTCGGGAACGGAGATTTATGGCTTAAAAGAAGGCCCCGACGCCGGAGTTACCGGCGCCAATTTTGCCCGCCGGTAATGGGCGTCACGCAGGTCTTCAGAGAATTTCGCCCCACATCTGCACTGCAAGGTACAAAGTAATGAAACATGAGAAATTTATCTTTAAAAATGGGGAATTGATTGATTGCTTTGTGACTGATTTAAAACTCAAAGCTCAAACATGTAATTTCTCCATTCTAATTGATTCTGTGATCAGAGACAGATTGTTTTTGGAATTGTAGATGAAAAGCTCAGGGAACGTTTGCTGAGACAGAAAGATCTCAAGCTTGAAAATGCTATCGAATTGTGTTGAATGCATGAAATGTCTAAGAGTCAGTATTCTGAGATTCTACAAAAAGAAAATGAAAGCGTTGGAGTTGTGGCGCATTTCAGATGGCAGCCATGTTGTGCACACACATTACCGATCTACACATGCGCACTTCGCAAAAAGATGCGAGACGGAAGAAGACCGATCTGCGCATGCGCGAAAGCACTGTACGTGTGACGACATGAAAGTCATGACGTGTGGACGCTGTGGACCCTAACCCTAACCCACACAAAAAATGTCCTGCACGGGGAAAGACTTGCTCACCATGTGGCAAACCCAACCACTTTGCTGTGCCAAGCAGAACTTCACTTAACGTATTGTGACTGGACTAGTAATCTAGAAACCCAAGGTCATGTTCTGGAGATAGTGAGGGAAGATGCGGCTGAGGTAAATGATCAGGCATAATATCATTGAAAAGCAGGACAGCCTCGAGCGGCCAAATGGCGTATTCCTGCTTCTATATTTTAACATTGCATATTGAGATACTTCTGATGCTAATTCCTTTGGCAGCATCCTATAAACCTGCGACCACTACCATCTAGAAGGACAATGACAGCAGACACCTGGGAACACCATCATCTGCAGATTTCTCTCCAAGTCACACACCACCCTGGCTTGGAAATATGTTGCTGTTCCTTCACTGTCGCTGGGTCAAAATCCTAGAACTCCCTCACTGACAGCAGAGTGGGTGTACCTACACCACATGGACTGCAATGGTTCAAAAAGACAGCTCACCACCGCTTTCTGAAGGGCAATTAAGGATGGCAAATAAATGCTGGCCTAGCCAGCAACACCAACATCCTGTGAAAAAGTAAATTTAAAAAACTGCAATTGCAAAATACCTATCAGATACTGGATAGTGGGACACTAACCTGTGAAAGGGCTGCTCCCATTTCAAGATGGAGGCTCCCACACCATTTTTTCCCAGACAATATTACCTGAGTAAACCCTGATTTTTTGGGGGGTTTTGTTCTGTTAACACCTGCAGCTGAGAAATTGGATTTCCTTTAACTATTCAAGCCTCACATTCACATTTTTGGGGAGGTCCATGTGCTTTAAATTGGTTAGGATGCTGAAGTAAATACAGAAAGGAACAAAAAGAAAACTTGAAAATTACATCAGTACGTTTGATAGATGAAATCGGATGATCTCCACCCTATTCAGAAGGTGTGATGTCACTGGTGATATTTGGCATATTTTGCACATTCCTCCTGATGTACGGGCAGAGTGACCGCAGTGATTGTCTCGGTGAATGCAAGCACACTTTCAGCTGACATGGATCCACTGCAGTTTGGGTCAGGTTAACAATTCAATATGGACTGCGGAATGGTTTGCTGCTTTAACTTTAAACGTGGCTCAGCCCTTTGTTCTCTCTGGCATTACCAGCAGGCTTTAGTTAACTCAACAGTTGTGGGGAGTGGCGGAATTAGAGGGAGGGAAAATCTTGTTTGCACCTTGCCAATTAAGACATTTTATTTTGCTACATAAGTGCTTTTCCTTCTATCGTTGTACAAGTTCGAGCTAATCAAAGAGAGTCAGCATGGATTTGTGTAGAGTTTCTGTGGTCCAGGTCTGAATTACCTAGCCGAATTTTATGATGAAGCCTCAGGCTTTGTGAACAGGGGATTGACAATGGCTGCTGCTAATATGGATTTTTAGAAGGCAGTGACTGAGTGTAAAGGGCAGCACGGTAGCATAGTGGTTAGCACAATTGCTTCACAGCTCCAGGGTCTCAGGTTCGATTCTGGCTTGGGTCACTGTCTGTGCGGAGTCTGCACGTTCTCCCCGTGTCTGCGTGGGTTTCCTCCGGGTGCTCCGGTTTCCTCCCACAATCCAAAGATGTGCAGGTTAGGTGGATTGGCCATGATAAATTGCCCATAGTGTCCAAAATTGCCCTTAGTGTTGGGTGGGGTAACTGGGTTATGGGGATAGGGTGAAGGTGTTGACCTTGGGTAGGGTGCTCTTTCCAAGAGCAGGTGCAGACTTGGTGGGCCAAATGGCCTCCTTCTGCACTGTAAATTCTATGATAAGAGATTTAGTAAAAATGAAAACGTGTCGAATTGGAGGTACCCTGGGTGGGGGGGTCTGGATAAAGGGAAGATCTTCTGATTTATAGGCTGTGACACATCATGGGCTGGATTCTCTGGTTTTGGTATTATGTCCCCACGCCGTACAAACTGTGGCCTTTCACGCCAGAGAAACTGTTATGAAAGGGCCCCATATTCATAGCCCTGCAGGGGGCTAGCAGGGACCCAGCGTGAAACTAGCAGCTTTAGCTGCAAATACGGCCCCCTGCAGTTCCGGAGGTCAGAGGCCGCGCATGCACATGGCAGGGGCCTTCAGCGACCGCGCCATACTCCATGGCCGACTCAGACCGCGGAGCTAGACGTCCTAAATAGTGCCCCCGAACAGCCGTGTGCCGACCCGAACTGCCCGCCCGACCCAGTCTGCTGCTGCCACGCAGGTATCCCGAACAGCTGGAACCATGTTAGATCCACGCCGTCGGGACTTCCGCTGACCGGGGGTGGAGAATGGTGGGGCGGTCCTCCAGCAATGGCCGCAGGTAGGGATAGGCGGTGCGCCGCACTCTCTGAGTACGCCACTTTTCGGAGATAATTTTCGGAAATGATTCTCCGCCCCGATGCCGGACGCGATTTCGGTGCAGGGTTTGGAGCCCATCAGGTCAACACTGACCTTCCGAAAGAGTACCCTACCTATGCCCAATCCCCCGCCCTATCCCCGTAAACCCACCTAACCTGCACATTGTTGGACACTAAGGGGCAATTTAACATGGACAATTCACCTAACCTGCACATCTTTGGTCTATGGGAGGAAACATGAGCACCCGGAGGAACCCACGCAGACATGGTGGGGGGGGGGGTACAACTCCACACAGTCACCCAAGGCCTGAATTGAACCCGGGTCGCTGGCGCTGTGAGGCAGCAGTGCTAACCACTGTGCCACTTTTCGCCTACTTTTCCTGAATTCGAGAATGCAAATGAGCCTTGTGTATCTTAATTTGCAGATAGTACTCAGGATGGATAATAAGTTATATAGATGGGAGTATGAAGTTAGAAAAGTAAACATGAGGGCAGCACGATGGCGCAGTGGGTAGCACTGTAGTGTCATGGCGCTGAGGTCCCAGGTTCGATCCCGGCTCTGGGTCACTGTCCGTGTGGAGTTTGCACATTCTCCCCGTCTTTGCATGCGTTTCGCCCCAGAACCCAAAGATGTGCAGGGTAGGTAGATTGGCAACGCTAAATTGCCCCTTAATTGGAAAAATGAATTTGGTACTCTCAATTTTGAAAAAAGAAGAAAAGTAAACAGACAAAGGATGGGATTCTCAGGTCCCTAGCCACGTGTTTCTCGGCAGCGCACTGTTCGCTGATGGTGGAAATTGCGTCGCTTGTCAATGTGATTTTCCATCAAAGCCACCGTGCCGCCGGGAGACCTGTGGGCGGGGGGTTGCCAGCAGGAACAGAGAATCCCAATGGCCGGAGTATTCTGGCCAAAGTAAATGGGCAAAATTAATGCAGGCAGGTTTCAATGTGGGGAAATTATCCACTCTGGGTCCAAGAAAGACAACTCAAAATACTTTCTTAATGCCAGGAGACTGTGGGAGAGCAAAGGGATTTAAGGTACCCACATACAGAAATCATTAAAAGCAAGTTCACATGCAAGCAGCTTTCAGAAAGGTGAATGGGATATTGGCCTCTTTCTCAAGAAAGTGGGAATACAGCGGGAAAGACGTATTGGCTTTGGAAAAGATGCAACACCGCTTCACCAGAAAGATACAAGAGTTTCTTAGACAGGTAAATTATGAATAATGACTGCATAGCTAGTATGCACTGCCTTGACTTTAGAGTAATGTGGAGATGCCGGCGATGGACTGGAGTGAGCACAGTAAGAATCCTTACAATACCAGGTTAAAGTCCAACTGGTTTGTTTCGCATCACTAGCTTTTGGAGTCAAAGTTCAAGAGGATACTTTGAATGCAAGTCTTTGCAGGTAATTAAGTCTTTACAGATCCAGAGATAGGGGTAACCCCAGGTTAAAAAGGTGTGAATTGTCTCAAGCCAGGACAGTTGGGAGGATTTTGCAAGCCCAGGCCAGATCCGCCTTGGAGAACGCTTACCCGAAGATCAGAGGCTGAATGCCCTTCATTGCTGAAGTGTTCCCCGACTGGAAGGGAACATTCCTGCCTGGCGATTGTCGCGCGATATCCGTTCATCCGTTGTCGCAGCGTCTGCATGGTCTCGCCAATGTACCACGCTTCAGGACATCCTTTTCTGCAGCGTATGAGGTAGACAATGTTGGCCGAGTGGCACGAGTATGTACCACATGTTTTGTTATGCTCTTGACGTAGCATAAGCAGCTTCCTTGATGTGCACTCTGACAAAGGAAGGTTCAGACTTGGAGATGGCTTTAACACATTTATTAAACTGTTAACGATTCTCCTACTTGGATTCGACTCTCCTGTTAATCCTGCTACAGCTACTCAGACTGACGAACCAGTCTGCTACAATCCAGGTGGTGGGTGTGATGTGTTTCAAATCAACCCTGTCTACTCACTGAGTGTCTCCACTGGAAAGAGGAAGATCATGTGTGCTGTGTCCTTTTATATGGGTTGGTGTAATGCCCTCCTGTGGTAGTATCACCTCTGTGTGTATCGTGAATGCCCATTGGTCATGTCCTATCTTACTGACCTATTGGTTGACTGTCTGTGTGTCATGTCTCTGGTGCTCCCTCTAGTGTCTAGCCAGTCTACGTGTATTTACATTAACCCCTTGTGTATTTACAGTGATGCATATCACCACACCATGTACCTGGTGGGTGGTGTTCTCACGTGTAATTGCGGTACCCATGTCGATGATCTGGCACATCTTGCAGAGATTGCAATGGCAGGATTGGGTGGTGTCATGGTCGCTATTCTGAAGGCTGGGTAGTTTGCTGCAAACAATGATCTGTTTGAGGTTGCGCGGTTGTTTGAAACCCCACCGACCTCCTCAGAAGACAAACATGGGGCACAACCCTCAGAGTCCCCTTCGTCGTCCAGTACTTCCCCGGAGCAGAGAAACTACAACATCATCTTCGCAGCCTTCAACACGTCATCGATGAAGACGAACATCTTGCCAAGGCCATCCCCATAACCCCCACTACTTGCCTTCAAACAACTGCGCAACCTCAAACAAACCATTGTTTGCAGCTGTGAGGGTGGAATGGCCTGCTCCTGTCCCCATGCTCCTATGAGAGGAACATGTGACTGCCTACCTTCAAAGATTGTGGAGTATTGTCTGAAAAATTAGATCACTTAATTTGCTGCATTTTCTCATTTTTAAGTAATTCTGGGTCTCACTTTCTCTCATTTTCACTTTCAACCAGCGTACTCTCAATTTAAAAAAAAGGCAGGTTTCAATGTGGGGAGTTGTGAAATTATCCACTCTGGATCCAAGAAAGACAACTCAAAATACTTTCTTAGTGCCAGGAGACTGTGTATATGATGCACAAGATTCCCCGACTGTATGATGACTCTGTCTGGCCTTGCTCATTCAATCAAGATCACGCTGCCCCACCTTGTGGCCATTCGGAGAGATGCACACACTTGACCAGAATTTTGGTGGAATTCTGCAACCCTTCCCGCCGGCGGACTTGACCCCCGTTGTGGGAAGCAGCCGGTAAAATTGAGCTGGCCAGCATCGCGGGTTGGTGTCCGAATGCCATTGTCTGCAGGGGGTGAGCTGGGTGAGGTTTTCTGGGGAAGTAATTCTTTGAGGTAACTTTGCTGGACTTTGGTTGGCGATTTTGAAGCGTCGTAGGCTGGAGTCGCCTTAGGATTCTTGGCTTCAGGTTTTCTGGAGTCTTCTGTGTGTTCTTAAAGAAAGTGTCCAAGGAAGTTTGGACACATGCTCTCCTCGTAATTTTCTCTGCATCAGCTGTCCAGGTGGTATGTGGTTCTGTTCACTGAAGCACTGCATTCAATGTTCAATGATCTTCAAACAGGGACATGGCAGCTTCCAAATGTTGAAATACCTCGTGTGCTGTTATGACTTAGCGAGCAGGAATCTCTTCCACAGTGGGTGCGTTCTCTTCTTCCTCTTCCTCAACATCCTCTAGTGCAATGTCTAAGTTGAGTTCTTCACTCATTTTGACAACATTTCTGGGCTTCCTCTTCAACAGTACCCATAACATAAGAACTAGGAGCAGGATTGGCCATCTGGCCCTTCGAGCCTGCTCCGCCATCCAATGAGATCATGGCTCCACTTTCCCACCCGAACATCATAACCCTTTATTCCTTTATTCCTCAAAAATACTATCTATTTTTGTCTTGAAAACATTTAATGAAGGAGCCTCAACTGCTTCACTGGGCAGGGAATTCCATGGGCGGTATTCTCTGATAATGGGGCACGAATCACTCTGGACTTTTTTTGAAGGGGGCTTGCAGGGCCCCGGAGTAGTTCATGCGGCTCCAGCTGCCGATAGGGGCCCTGCACGTTCGGCTGCGGGTCTGCGCAACATGGCTCTCACAATATAGCCCCCCCCCCCAGATCGCGCGCCCCCCGATTGGTGGCCCCCGGTCACGAGCCTGGCCATTCTGGAGGTCCCGTCCCCCCCCGGTGACTTGGCACTGAGCTGAAGAGTGAGCGTATTGTTTGCAACTTTGTAGCTTGCCAGTACGGTAGCATTGTGGATAGCACAATTGCTTCACAGCACCAGGGTCCCAGGTTCGATTCCCGGCTTGGGTCACTGTCTGTGCGGAGTCTGCACATTCTTCCCGTGTGTGCGTGGGTTTCCTCCGGGTGCTCTGGATTCCTCCCACGGTCCAAAGATGTGCAGGCTAGGTGGATTGGCCATGCTAAATTGCCCTTAGTGTTGGATGGGGTTACTGGGTTATGGGGTTAGGGTGGAGGTGTGGGCTTGGATTGGGTGCTCTTTCAAAAAAGAGCTGGTGCAGACTCGATGGGCCGAATGGCCTCCTTCTGCACTGTATTTTCTATGAAATTTTCTCCTCTTTGGCAATCTAGGTTCCTGACGGCAATTCTTTCCAGAAGAGCCCAGTTTCATCAACATTAAAATCTTGCCAAACACAATGCCCATCTCTTTAATCATTTGAGTCAATGTCTCAGGGAAATCACAAGTTGCTTGCTTCATCTGAGACCTTGATATTATGCAAACTGGCCCTAGCTTTATAAAGCATAAAGCATCCCCTATCTGCATTAAATAGCTCAGCATTCCAACTCGATCGCTGTCGCTTCTTTAGATCAACATAAAGACTCCGAGCCTTTCCCTGAATTATGCCTAAATTCACAGGAGCAGAGCGTTGATCTTGCACCGCTAGCCAAACAGTTTCACGACCTGAGCAATCAGCCCAACGTGCTGCTTAGTTATCACTGTTGATTGGAACCAAACCCTTAACTTGTTCTTCAGCTTGACTTTCAGGATGGTTACGATTGTCTTTCAGGGGATATCTAAAACTCTCCCAATTTCAATGTGTGTCTCACCTTTTTGAAACCTGTTAATTATTTCCATTTTTTTCCCATAGTAACTGCTCTATGTTTCTTAGAAGAGGAAACTCTCTTCCACCAGATTTACACTATTCTGCCATTATTATGGGCAAAGCACCTCAGAATTTTAAGACATAATTTGGAAAAACAGAGGCACCAAATGGATGGACATGTGTGAATGCCCCTGACATGGCATTGGAAGGTCAAACTGAAATAGAAAATTGAAACAGGGGGCAGCACGATGGCACAGTGGGTTAGCCCTGCTGCCTCACGGTGCCGAGGTCCCAGGTTCGATCCTGGCCCTGGGTCACTGTCCGTGTGGAGTTTGCACATTCTCCCCGTGTCTGCGTGGGTTTCGCCCCCACAACCCAAAGATGTGCAAGGTAGGTGGATTGGCAACGCTAAATTGCCCCTTAATTGGAAAAAATGAATTGGGTACTCTCAATTTATTTAAAAAAAGAAAATTGCAACAGGGTGTCAATTTATAAACATCGTAAATGCCATTCGTCATATTTTGAACGTTGTAAAGACGAGGAATGCCTGTATGTACACTGTCATAGTTCTATTGCATCTCAAAGAATCTAACATCTACATGTTTTAAGATGAGAAATTAGACTGTCAAAGGATTAAGGGTGACAATCAACAGGGCGGCACGCTGGCGCAATGGTTACACTGCTGCTGCCTTCCGTGCTGAGGACCCGGGTTCGATCCCGGCTCCGGGTTCAATCCCAGTGGAGTTTGCATATTCTCCCCGTGTCTGTGTGGGTCTCACCCCCACAACCCAAAGATGTGCAGAGTAGGTGGATTGGCCACCATAAATTACCCCTTAATTGGGAAAAAAAAGAGAGAGAATTGGATACTCTAAATTTCTGGAAAAAAATTCAAAAAATAAGAATGACAATCATTTATCATGGTTGATTGCTACAGATTGCGATGAACATTTGCCAGTAACAGTTACATCAGTTTGACATGGATATTGTGACTCGTAGCTCTTACACTGAAAATGTAGAACCTTAACCTACATTTAGAGTGCGTTTTTGTGTGTCTGTATTACTCAGATTCCAGGAACAAGTTATTGAACTACAGCCTGCATCTGTTTACAATTTACCAGAAGCTTCACGTTTGATGATTAAGGTTCCAAAAAGTCCTCTCTTCATGCATTTGGCTCCCCTTTTCTCCCCGCACTCCACCTTAAGTTCTCCCTTATCTCCTCTATTTTCTTTGTTCACATGGTGGGTGGTAGATGACAGGTTTTTTTAACATGACTAACACTACCCTCAGTTACTGTCTCCATCTGACAGATATGATCTCCCTTCTTCCTGTCTTTGTAAAGTCACACACTCTCACCTACACTGGACTCTCTTCCTTTTATGGCCAATGAAAATTGGGTGGCATTCTCTGGTCCCCCGGCGGCGTGGCATTCGCTGGCAGCGGGATTCTCTCTTCTTTCCACTTGTCAATGGCATTGCCCATTGAAGACACCCCAAACCTAGGGCAGCACAGTAGCACAAGTGGATAGCACTGTGGCTTCACAGCACCAGGGTCCCAGGTTCGAAGCCTCGCTGGGTCACTGTCTGTGTGGAGCCTGCACGTTCTCCCCGTGTCTGCGTGGGTTTCCTCCGGGTGCTCTGGTTTCCTCCCACAGTCCAAAGACGTGCAGATTAGGTTGATTGGCCTTGATAAATTGCCCTTAGTAACCAAAAAGGTTGGGTGGGATTATTGGGTTACGGAGCTAGGGCGGAAGTGAGGGCTTAAGTGGGTCGGTGCAGACTCAATGAGCCGAATGGCCTCTTTCTGCACTGCATGTTATATGTTCAAACTGCCAGGAAACCTGCAGACTGGGGTGCGATGCCAATGGGAAAACAAAATCCTAACGGCTGAAGAATTCCGGCCTTTAATTTACAATGACCCAGTGTACTTTATTTTGTTGCTGGTGTCTGTACAGATATTTCTTTATTGGGAAGAAGTCTCAATTGAGGTTTTCAACAACTGCATGTTGCCAGTATTGCTGGGAAATACAACCTACAGGGGGAATTTCAGAATATGGAGATTTGCAATGATTGTGGAAACTGTTAAATTGAATTGGTTCAACAGACTTCCGGTTGCGACCATCATGTGAGTGGTCGCACATTGGGTGACTCACGCTCGTGGTGGACTTTTTGGACCTTTTCCTTGGCTATCGGCGGAGCTGAGTGATGGTATAAGGTACAGGAGAAGTGGAAGAAGAGAGTATCCCACCGGTTTATGGATTTGTGGACCAGAAGTGGTTGAAAAAGGAGGGAACAATTGTTGAAAGCTGGTGTGGAACCTGCGACATAGAGGAAGATGGCAGAGGATCAGGGTCTGGGCTTGCCGGCCCAGTGGTCGACGCATCAACTAGTGACCTTTCTCCATGAGAAGTTTGCCCAGCAGAGAAAGGAGAACTTGGAGGACCTGGCCAGGGTGGTGGATCCTATAAAGGTGGGGAGCGACCACATGGAGATGAGGTTAGAGGCCCAGGGCCAGGCGATCCGGAAGGTGGAGGAGGCGGTGGGTAGAGCACGAGGAGCAGCTCACCTCGATTGATGCGGAGATGGGGCTGATGAGAGATCACCAGAAGAGGCTGAAGATTAAAGTGGAGGACCTGGAGAACAGGTCGCGCAGGCAGAATTTGAGGATCATGGGCCTGTCAGAGATCAGTGATGGAGCGGACGCCGATGCGTATGTGGCACGAATGTTTGAAAAGCTGCTGGGCTGCTGGGTAAAGGAGCGTTCATTCAGCCCTTGGAGGTGGACCGGGCGGAAAGGTCGCTTATGAAGAAGCCGCAGAGAATCGAGCCGCCAAGGGCGATGGTGTTGTGCCTGCACCGGTTCCTGGATAAGGAGTGGGTTTTGAGGTGGGCCAGGCAGGCAAGGCGCTGTACTTGGGAAGGCAGCGAGCTGCGCGTCTATCAGGACCTGGGTGCAGAGCTGGCCAAAGGGAGGGCGAGCTTCAATAAGGTGAAGCCGGCCCTCTTTAAGAAGGGGGTGAAGTTTGGCATGTTAGACACCGTG
This sequence comes from Scyliorhinus canicula, assembly GCF_902713615.1. Lineage (NCBI taxonomy): Eukaryota > Metazoa > Chordata > Chondrichthyes > Carcharhiniformes > Scyliorhinidae > Scyliorhinus > Scyliorhinus canicula. Next base: position 110,146,134 of record NC_052146.1, on the reverse strand, counting down.
CGCTTGTGGGTAACATATGAAGGCCGGGAACTCTACTTTGGGTCGCCAGAGGAGGCGATGATCTTTATCAGAGACAATGGACTGGCAGGAGAAGGAGGACATTGAACACTGGCGAGAGTGTTTATATTTTGTATTTTGGTTTTCTTCTGGTTTGTATGGACCACTTTTGCACTATGTTTGGGGCCGTTGCTCTGTTCTGTTTTGGGTTTGTTTCGTTCGTGATGGGGGAAGGTGGGTTGCTTTTTTTTTGTGTTTGTTGGTGATTGTAAAGTTTGCACAGGAAGGATGGTCGAGTGGGGGAGGTGGAGGAGAATCAGTGGGGGGTAGGATGCTTGGTGCCATGGACGAGGGCTACCAGGCTAGCTGGGTGGGCGAGCTTACGGAAGCGTAGTGGGGGGTGAGCAGGTAGTGAGTGTGTTGATGGGGGTTGGGATTGTTATTTTATTATGGGGTGGGGGGAGGGAAAGGGATGGGGGGTAGATGTCTGCTGACAGGGGAGGGTCTGGCAAAAGGTGATGACAGGGTGAGGGTCGGATCATGCCCCACACTGGGTGCATTTATGGGTGAGCAAAGAGAGGGGCCAGCGCCTGCTCTGGAGATTATATGTAGGACTATTAGCGGAGGAGGGTGTGTGTGTGGGTGAGGGAGACCATTCTAAGGTATGTGGAGATAAATGATACGGGGGAGGTTTCAGCAGCCATGGTATGGGGGGTGCTGAAGGCAGTGGCGAGAGGGGAATTTATCTCGATTCGGGCACACAGGGAGAAGGTCTGCCCATCGGGCAGAGATGGATAAATTAGTGAGGGAGATTCTCCAGATGGACAGGAGGTACTCGGAGGCCCCGGAGGCGGGGTTGTTGAAGGAGCGGCAGAAGCTGCAGATGGAGTTTGGTCTGATATCCACAGGAAAGGCGGTGGGGCAGTTGAGGAAGGTGAGAGGGGCGATATATGAATATGGGGAGAAAGCTAGTAGGATGTTAGCACACCAGCTAAGGAAACGGGAGGCGTTGGCAGGAGAGGCAACTGGGGGAGTTGCCGTTTAGGTTGGTCGGGGGAAGCTTTCGGTATCTAGGCATCCAGGTGGCACGGGAATGGGAACGGCTACATAAGCTAAATTTGACCCGACTGGTGGACCAAATGAAGGAAGATTTCCGAAGGTGGGACATGCTCCCACTATCACTGGCTTGGAGGGTGCAGACAGTGAAAATTAAATGAAATGAAATGAAAATCGCTTATTGTCACGAGTAGGCTTCAATGAAGTTACTGTGAAAAGCCCCTAGTCGCCACATTCCGGCGCCTGTCCGGGGAGGCTGGTACGGGAAATGACGGTCCTCCCGAGATTCCTGTTTGTTTTTCAGTGTCTCCCCATCTTTATTCCATGGACCTTCTTTAAACGGGTAAACAAGGTGATCTCTGGCTTTGTATGGGCGGGCAAGACCCCACGTGTTTATAGAGGGGAGCTTTCTCATCCTGAGGGAGTTGGAGGAGAAATTTGAATTGAAAGGAGGGAATGAGCTTAGGTCCTGCAGGCGCAGGACCTCCTACGCAGGCTGGTCTCAACCTTCCCACTCCTATCACCAAGGGGGATACAGGACAGGGTAGTTTCCAGAGTGTGGGTGGGAAAAGGGAGGGTTTCGGACATTTCTAAGGAGCTTATGGGGTCAGAGGAAACACAGACCGAGGAGCTGAGAAGCAAATGGGAAGAGGGGTTAGGACTAGAGATAGACGATGGTCTCTGGGTGGATGGTTGAGTAGGGTCAATGTGTCCACACCATGTGCCAGGCTCAGCCTGATACAGTTTAAGGTTGTTCACCGGGCTCACATGACAGTGGCCCGGATGAGCAGGTGTTTTGGGGTGGAAGACAGGTGCACAAGGTGTGCGGGAGGACCAGCGAACCATGTCCATATGTTCTGGGAATGCCCGAAGCTAAGGAACAGGGCGCATATGACTGTGGCCCGTATGAGCAGGTTCTTTGAAAGGGTGGAGGATAGGTGTGGCCGGTGTGCTGGAGGGCCCCCAAATCATGTCCACATGTTCTGGGCATGTCCGAAGCTTAGGGGATTCTGGCAAGGATTTGCCGATGTCATGTCCACGGTATTGAAGGTACGGGTGGTTCTGAGTCCAGAGGTGGCAATTTCTGGTGTGTCGGAAGATCTGGGAGTCCAGGGGGCGAAAGAGGGTGATGTTTTGGATCTTATTGGCGTGGAGGGACTCGAAGCCCCTGAAATCGGGAGTATGGGTCAGTGACATGGCTGGGTTTCTCAGGCTTGAGAAGCTTAAGTTTGCTCTGAGAGGATCAATGCTGGGGTTCGCCCAGAGGTGGCAGCCGTTTATCGACTTCTTTGGGGAAATTAAGTTGTCAGCAGATACAAAAGTGGGGGGGGGGGGGGGGGGGGGGGTTAGGGGGGGAGGTAGGGGGGATGGCTGAGGCGGGATTAGTTAGTGAGAGAGGGGGACTGTGTGTAAACCATGTTGGTTGGGTGTGGTCTTTGGTCAGGAGGTGGTACTTTGTTGTTTTTCCTCTTGAAATTGTTGTTGAAAATGTATAAATGCCTTAATAAAATGTTTTTTTTAAAGTATTGGTTCAGCAATATATGGTTACACAGGACAGTATGCAACATAATACTTGGGGTTCTGTGTTGCCAAAATGGTCATCTGGGACAGTTAATAAACACTGGCTTGGCCACTACACTCACATCCTAAGACAAAATAAATATATATTTTTAAAATCACAATTTACTTTTCAAAAAGAAATAGAGGACGGCACGGTGGTGCAATGGTTAGCACTGCTGCATCACGGCGTTGAGGACCTGGGTTCGATCCTGGCCCAGGGTCACTCTCTGTGTGGAGTTTGCACAATCTCCCCGTGTCTGTGGGGGTCTCACCCCCCCTAACCCAAAAAGATGTGCAGGGTAGGTCACGCTAAAATTGCCTCTTAATTGGAAGAAAAAGAATTGGGCACTTTAAATTTAAAAAAATACATAAAGTAAAAAAGAAACAGTAACATATATATCTGATCTGAGCCAGGGCTCAATGCTGGATGATTGAGACTTTGTCATATAATGTGGCCTCTGGAGCTGGTGGGATGGTCTTGGCTTGGACAAGTTACTTTTGTGTTGGCAGAGGGTTATTAATAGTCATGGTTCTACGTTGGGACTGGTTATACTTGCGCAGATCCCCAGGGATCAGTGTTTGAATTAGCTTTAGAAGCCTTTATTAGGATTTGGATGAAGGCAAACATGTCTGCAAGCTTGCAGATGACTAAAAGTTTTGTCTGAGCATTTGGATTTTGGATGAGAAAAATTATGTGAATCAGATCAAACTGCAAGTGAGCAATGTGTTCTAGTCTCGTTGAATGCAGATGTGTTGAGCTACAATCAAGCGTGTGTTCAACAAGTTTACAACCTACTGTACAGCGTTTCAAAGTGAAAACAGGAAAATTATATCTAAATCGAAAGGATTTGGGACTGCAGCAAAAGACAACAAGAATATTTAGGTGTAATACTAGTGTGGTGAATGTATAGTAGTAGTAATTCACCAGTGTATTAGTATCATGTTCTGCCATTGTGTTATAGCTATGTTGTGTTGTTGACCTTGTGGGCTCCACCTATGGGCCATTGTGTGGCTTCACCCACAGGGGGATATGTTGGGGCATGTACGGGCTCCGCCCATGGCTCCTCCCCTTGAAAGGGAGTATAAAGAGCAGTTGACCTGTAGGCGGTCCTCAGTATTGTACTAGTCGCAGGCAGGCACTGTTCTAAGCTGATTAAAACCTCGGTTTGCTTCTACTCGTGTCTTTGAATGAATTGATGGTCGCATCAACTAGGACAATGTTATAAAGCAAAAATCACCGACGTGACCTTGTATAGGACCTTGGTTAGGCCTCCTATGCCCAGTCTTAGTCCCTTCACGTGACAAACAGTATGGAAGTCCAAGGAAGGTTCAGACAAAGACCACTGGATTAATATTTTAGGTTAAAGACTCTTGGTTACCACAAACAACTTTAAAGGGCGGGATTTTCCAGCCACTCCCGCTGGTGGATTCTCCCGGTCCCACCAAAGTCAACGGGGATTTAAATGGATTGCTGTATCCGAGATGGGAAAACCTGCCGGGGTGAGGCTTGAAAATCTTGGAGTCAGAGAACTGGGTCTACCTACTTTAGAAAAGTGTTGACTTCAAAAATGATGATGTAGAGATGCCGGTGTTGGACTGGGGTGAGCACAGTAAGAAGTCTTACAACACCAGGTTAAAGTCCAACAGGTTTGTTTCAAACACGAGCTTTCGGAGCGCAGCTCCTTCCTCAGGTGAATGGGCACTTCACCTGAGGAAGGAGCAGTGGTCCGAAAGCTCGTGTTTGAACCAAACATGTTGGACTTCAAAAGTGATTTAATTGTGTTATCTGAAATACTGAGATGACTAGATGTGTTTAGACTATTTGAATCAAATAGATTGGGAAGAACTGGGGAAATATCCTGGGCTGGATTCTCTGTTTGGGAGACTAAATTCTCACGCCGGCGTGAAACGATGGTGTTTTGCTGATACGGCCCGGAGCATTGTCAGGTCCGTAGCCACGCATGTACAAGGCAGCGGCCTGTAGCGGCCGTGCTATGCTTCATGGCGGAGCATTGCCAGGTCCGTAGCCACGCATGCACAAGGCAGCGGCCTGTAGCGGCTGTGCTATGCTTCATGGCGGAGCATTGCCAGGTCCGTAGCCACGCATGCACAAGGCAGCGGCCTGTAGCGGCTGTGCTATGCTTCATGGCGGAGCATTGCCAGGTCCGTAGCCACGCATGCACAAGGCAGCGGCCTGTAGCGGCCGTGCTATGCTTCATGGCGGAGCATTGCCAGGTCCGTAGCCACGCATGCACAAGGCAGCGGCCTGTAGCGGCTGTGCTATGCTTCATGGCGGAGTATTGCCAGGTCCGTAGCCACGCATTCACAAGGCAGCGGCCTGTAGCGGCCGTGCTATGCTTCATGGCGGACGCAGTCCACGGACCCAGACCGCAAAAATCGTCCCCCCATTCGGTCAGCTCGCACGCCCTGGATCGCCCCTCCCCACAGTGCGCCCAGCCCCATATAGTACTCCCCCTAACCATGGATTGGCCCTCCCCAGGCTGTGGCGGTGCTGGACTAAGTCCGGAGTCGCCTCGCTGAGTTCTCGATGGGTGAGACCACACGTGTCCAATGCCGTCGGGTACTCGGCCGATGGGGTGGAGCATCATGGGGCGGGCCTCAGGCAATGTTCTGAGGCCGTGGATATCGCATGCGGTGTACTCCTAGAGTACGCAGCTGCGGCGCCGCCCCAATTCTGTCATCATCAGGGATTCTCCACCCCGTCGCAGAACACGATTTTGGTCAGGGATCAGAGAATCCAGCCCCCTGTGTCCCACGCAAGCATGGAATTTCATTGGAAGCTAGTAGGATTTCTTATTTTCTAAAAAGAGCCGTGGTCCGGTGGTAGTTTGAGATTGTATTTATTGCAAAACTTGGTTAGGCCACTTTCAAAATGCAAACAAAAGAAATATAAGCCCAGTAGGGCATAAGGAAGAGAACAATGGAAAGAACAACGTGCAGCAAGAGCTTCCTTACCTGCACTTTCTGGTACCCCCCACCCCTGACCCTAATTGGCTCACAAGCTTTGAATTGAGATTTCTGAATGGTGTTCCATACCAGCAATCACACTGGTATCTAACTTACTGGCTGCACATTTGCAGTCTGGATCCTGAAAGGCTGGTGTAACATTTCACTTTTCTCACCACCAAACTGCAAATGTATAATCTGACCTTGACTCTGAACAATACAAGCTTGTATTTCATCTACACCCCAACTCATTCTTTATTTGGCTTTCCCATAGTTACAATTTTTTCAAAACTCGGTTTTAATATTTCCCCACAGAAGCTCTAGTGGCTTTGTTCATAGATCGGAAACCCATTGGTTGTCAGGTCAAATTCTACTGAGAAAATGAATTCAAGTACGCTGGTAATTTGTGGCTGGTGCTAGAAAATAAAATTGACCGTTAGAATTACTATTTTACCCAGCACCGGCTGGTCTGACTTTGGAAGGCCACATGCCCAACAGGGACAGCAGTGGTTGTCAGTGAAGTTGCAGTTTGCTTTCCCTCAGCAGGGTCACAATATTGTTCCTTCTGCCTCCATGTTTTTATGGGCTCAACTTTGCACTCAAACAAGGAAAAGCGATAAAGTGAACTGGACACACAGCAAAGCGAAAGGAAAAGGCACAAATTAGGATTTGTTCCTCCCATTTGTCAAGTCGCTCTGGAGAGGCCTCAGTTGTGTGCTTTGTTTTAACATAAAGAAAACGGATATGTTGTGCTCGACAGGGACGACCGGGTAGGTACATCTGGTGAGTGACAATGATGGGTTGTGATTTTAAGGTGACTTTTGTTGTAGAAGGGAACTGTTAAATGTCAAGACACAGTGGTTAGCACTGCTGCCACCTACCCACCCGGAAGACCAGAATTTCCTGCCCAAGGTCAAGGGATCTTTAAGTGGTCCGTGAAACTGTCCATCCACCCTCGACAATCCGACAGCTGGCAGGACCAGAAAATGTGTTTCTTGATCTCTGTCTTTGTTATCGAGCAGCTTTAGGGACGGCATGGTAGCACAGTGGTTAGCACTGCTGCCTCACAGCCCCTGGGCCCCGGGTTCGATTCCGACCTTGGGTGACTGTTTGTGTGGAGTTTGCACGTTCTTCCCATGTCTACGTGGGTTTCCTCCGGGTGCTCCGGTTTCCTCCCACAGTCCAATCCAAAGATGTGCAGGTTAGGAGGACTGCCCATGCTAAACTATCCCTTAGAGTCCAAAAGGTTGGGTGGAGATACAGGGCTAGAGCAGGGATCGGGCCTAGTGAGGGTGCTCTTTCGAAGGGTCAGCGCAGACTCGATGGACGAATGGCCTCCTGCTGCACTGTAGGTATTTTATTGGAATCAATAATTTTGGATTTTATGGGGGAATATTACATTCTCATTCCTTTCATCCTGAAAGGTCAATGGGTTCAGTTTGCACACCAATAAGAATGAAAATGAGTGGGTTCTCAAAGGCAAAACAAATATCAGAAAATGCATAAGACACACAATTACATGGCATCTCTCATTTGTCAAGTTGCTTTGGTGGAGATTAAAGCTCTCGACCACCATTCTTTAACTTGTTATAAGGCCTATGTGTACAATACAAGACTTGCACTGATCACTGATGCACCATAGCAGATTAGCCTGCTAACTTCCGCTGCTCACCATATAGCTCTCAAGGGAAATTAGGAATGGGCAATAAATGCTCATCTTGTTGGTGTTACGACAGGGTGAGGAGGGATAAAGTGGCTCTTTTCTTTGCCCTCTCTCACAGCGGCAGGGTCCCAGGTTTGATTCCCAGTTTGGATCACTGTCTGTGCGGAGTCTGCATGTCTGCGTGGGTTTCCTCCGGGTGCTCCGGTTTCCTCCCACAGTCCATATGTGTAGGTTAGGTGGATTGGCCATTATAAATTGCCCTTAATGTCCAAAATGGTTAGATGGAGTAATGGGTTACGGGGATAGGGTGGAGGTGTGGGCATGGGTGGGGTGCTCTTTCCAAGGGTTGGTGTGAACTCTATAGGCTGAATGGCCTCCTTCTGCACTGTAAATTCTATGTAACTTTGACTGCAACGGGGTTTTCTGTTTGAAAAGGATCGACTTGCCAAATCAGTGGGTGCTTAACCGTTTTCACACCAGGATCATAAAAGAACCTGGTTTTCTTGAGTTTCACAAAGAAAGAGACTAGCTTTATTATACTTAAACTGGTTGAAGTAAAATAATAATAATATGCACCAATTTGCATACTGGGGAAGGATAGGTTGGCCAAATTGGCATCCACAAAAATAGTAAAAGATTATACAGTCTGTAGTTTGGTGCCTTGGCTAACTTCAGGCTGTGCTTCCAATTTAAAGATCTAGATGACTGAGTTGGTTATTCTTCCGGATACGGCAGTGCTGTGATGGATTCTTTTAAGAGATCTGTCTGCAGCAATGGTGTCCCTGGATCACAGTCAGCAAATAAGGCTTGAAGATTACCAGATGGGGTTAAGAGAAAGGGAAACAGGAGGAACCCCACCTCAGCTATCTCTCTAAGCTCCATGTCATCAGTCCTGCGGTGTAAATATGTGCCTAAAATGTACAAGGCGTTGGCTTGTGTTGGGCTCCTCGGACGGGGAACAGAAATCCAGCCCTGTATATATTTTAAAACTTTATGCTTATTACTGTTTCTTAGTTTTAAACTGGACATTTCTGCTGAACACAGACAATTAAGATGGTTGGCCCTCTGTCTGAAAATTATCCTCAGCAATCTCCACAACAAAATAATTATCTTCTCAGTTTCAGGAATTCCACATCTCGTTATGCCGAAGGAGCTTCTAACAGACCACCAAGGACTGTGCAGACCAATTTTAAAAGGAGCTGCAGGAATGCCATTTGCATTTGTTAAACCAACCTTGCTAGCGGAACTCATAGGACTGTTGAGACAATGTCTTCCCAAACACCAGACCCATAATATCTGATCACCAGCAATCCATAATAGCTGAGATAACATCCATTCTGAAAACTAAGCCAAATTTCGGATGCTGGATATATATCCTTTGTTGAAGTCACTGTATAGAAGGAAAGTCACATGACCCAAGAGGCTGGTCTTTTGAGCAGTTTAATATTGCCTTTCTGGACGGTGCAGCAGTCTGCTGATTAACATCCAAATGGTAGGCCACATAGCAGCAAGCTCTGGCAGGTTGGATTACTGGCCCATCTCACCTGAATATGCTTGAAGATTTTGTATCTTTGCTGACAGAATTGATGCAATCCTTGCGTGCCTAACTCGTCTTGAGACATCAATGTCACCTGACAGTGGTGGCACAGTGGTTAACACTGCTGCTTCACATTCCGGCTCGGATACTGTCTGTATGGAATTTGCACTTCCTCCCCGTGTCTACGTGAGTTTCCTCTGGGTGCTCACAATCCAACGATGTGCAGGTTAGGTGGATTGCTACGCTAAATTGCCCCTTGGTGTGCGACGATGTGCAGGTTAGGTGGGGTTACGGGGATAGGGTGGGGGAGTGGGCCTGGGTAGGTATTCTCTCAGAGGGTCAGTGCAGACTCGATGGGCGAAATGGCTTCCTTCTGCTAGGGTTTCTTTGATTCTATGACAAAGAGTATCTTACAACACCGGTCTCTCCGGCCAGCCAACCATTGATGTCTACTTGAAAGAATTCCATGCTGGACTCTGAGACTCTGGGACCCTGGGACTCATGTGAACCAGTATTCATTTTCATTGTGGTCTGAGAACTCAAACCGTTTCTCTATCCCTCCCTTTACGGTGTGAACGCGGAGTGGGATGTTTCTAACACTTCTTTTTGCGAGTTTTGAATGTGTATAATAAACTAACCTGCTGAGTTAGTCCCGGCTCGAGTTTGCTGTGGAATTATTAGTAAAATTGGATTACATAAAAACTGAGGGGTTGGGAAATTATGCCACCACGTATTCTTAAAAAAAAAAAAAAATCTTCTTTCTATGGGCAAAACAGTGCTGTTTGAACTGATCCACCTCCAGTTCATAACAGAAATTGGGAGCTCAAATCCGGGAAGACGAATTTGAATTTGTCCTGAGTCCAAATTTAAGATAAGAGCCAAATCAGACATAAAAGAGCGAACTGGAAGCCAAAAGGAAAACTCAGTGGATGGATTAAAAAATAACACAGGAAATTATCACAACAAATTTCTTGGGCTAGATACTCCGCACTCTGATGGCATAATCATGGCCGGCACCGGGACGGAGAATCCATTTCCCACACGGAATCGGGACCAGCGCCAGTTCCCCGATTCTCCGGGCTCCGAAATGTGGCGTACTCAGAGAGTGCTCCGCGCCGCATATCACCGGCCTGCGGCCATTGCTGGAGGCTCGCTCCGCCATTCTCCACCCCCGGCCGGCCAAAGTCCTGACGGCGTGGACCATTAATGGTCCTGCCGGTCAGGAAACTAGCGTGGCGGCTGCGGACTCAGTCCATAGCCGCCACTGTCGGGGGCGGGCCGACCGGAGGGCAGGGGGCCCTTATACACGGCCAGGCAATGTTTGAGTGGGCAGTCAGGGTCAGGCACGCGGCTGATCGGAGGGTCTATTCTTAATGTCCAGCTCCGCAGTCTGAGTCCGCCATGGAGTACGGCACGGCCGCTGGAGGCCGCTCCCATGCACATTCACGGCCTCCGGCCTCCGACCCAGATATACGGGCGTCCGTATCTGCAGCTAAAGCTGCTAGTTTCACGCCGGGTCCCTGCTAGCCTCCTGCAGGGCTATGAATATGGGGCCCTTTCACCCTAGTTTTTCTGGAGTGAAAGTCCACAGATTTACGACGGCGGGGGGACATAGAGAATCCAGCCCCTTTTCTCTAACATAATAAAATGGCATCTCTCAATGCAAATGAGGGTGAAACAAGGAGATGTAAATGGCAAGACATCAGTACCACTAAGCACAGAGAAACTGAAAGCAATAGCCAGGAAGGTAGAGTCGAAATTACCCAGTAATACGAAAAGAAGTGAACGGATCCAGTTCCTGGTTGAATACTTGGAGCTCATGTATCTGAGAGCAAGTAGTTGAGGAGCTCCTTCCTAACTACAGATCCCTTCCCCTAGCCAAATTCGAGCTGGAAAAGCTCAGGATGCAGCTAGAATTTCAGGAGCGAGGAAGAGACAGAGAACATGGGCATCTCCACATCAGGACTTAAGGTAACTAACTGTGTGGAGTTTGCACATTCTCTCCATGTCTGCGTGTGTTTCCCCCAGGTGCTTTGGTTTCCTTCTACAATTCAAAGATGTGCAGGTTAGGTTGAATGGTCGCACTAATATCCTCCTTAGTGTCCAAAAATGTTTGTTGGAGTTACGAGGCTCCTTCAGACTCGACGGGCTGAATGGCCTCCTTCTACACTGCAGTGATTCTAGGGCACTATTCTCTGGCCTCGTTGTGCTCAATGCAATAGGCTTAATGGCCTCCCTCTGTGTTGTGACCATCCTATTACAGTATAGAGGTGAAAGTAACAGGACATGGGGCCGGTAGTCTTGCTCAGCGTCAAATAGGTGCTGAGGGCAAAACAGTGTGGTTCAGCTTAAGATAGGGGCCAGGGAGAGGAATGATCTTCACGGCTAGGAAACAGAGTTTAACTTGAGATAAGTCTGGGTCTTTATGATAGTACGGGTGCTGAGAAATGCAGAGCCTGGCACTAGACTTCAGCCAAGTTAAAAGGAGTTGGAACAAAAGATGCTTTGAAGGTCAATTGAATTTCACCCATGCAAATCATTGCAGCTAGGCTCCGTAGCAGCAAGTTCAGAACATCTGTGTGGAACATGATCGTTTAATTACAGTCTACACTCAAATTAGTGTTGAATAATACATAATTAAAGACAGACTAGTAACTGATAGTTTCACCATGTGAACTTTCAATTGGAAGAGTGAAGAAATGTGTTTACAGAAAGAGGGATGGGCAGGAAGATGGAATGCAGGTAGAAGGTCAGCCATGGTCTTAGTGAATGGCGGAGCGGGTGTGAAGGGCCAAATAGCCTACCTGAGCTCCTATTTCTTCTTGCTTTGACAAAGAGTCATCGGACTCGAAACGTTAGCTCTTTTCTCTCCCTACAGATGCTGCCAGACTTGCTGAGATTTTCCAGCATTTTCCCTTTTGTTTCAGATTTCAGCATCCGCAGTAATTTGCATAGAACATAGAACATAGAACAGTACAGCACAGAACAGGCCCGTTGGCCCTCGATGTTGTGCCGAGCAATGATCACCCTACTCAAGCCCACGTATCCACCCTATACCAGTAACCCAACAACCCCTATTAACCTTATTTTTTAGGACACTAAGGGCAATTTAGCATGGCCAATCCACCTAACCTGCACATCTTTGGACTGTGGGAGGAAACCGGAGCACCCGGAGGAAACCCACGTACACGCGGGGAGGACGTGCAGACTCCGCACAGACAGTGACCCAGCCGGGAATCGAACCTGGGACCCTGGAGCTGTGAAGCATTTATGCTAACCACCATGCTACCGTGCTGCCCGTTTTTTTTCAATTATTATTGCTTTCATTTTTTTCTTCTATTTCTTCTGCTATATATGCAAATACGAACTAAGAGCCCTCGAGCCTGCTCTGCCATTCAATAAGACCATGGCTGATCCAATTGTAACCACAGCCCCACATTCCTGCCTTTCCTGATAACCTTTCACCTCCTTGTTAATCAAGAATCCATCAAGGTCCACCTTGAAAATATTCAAAGACTCCGCTTCCACTTCCTTTTGAAGAAGAGAATTCAAAGGTTCACAACCCTCTGAGAAAAAAAAATTCTCCTCATCTGTCTTAAAAGGATGAGCCCCTATTTTTAAATAGTGAAGCTTATTTCTAGATACTTCCACAAGGAAAACCATCTTTTTTTAATCCACCCTGACAATACCCCTCAAGATCTTATGCGGCAGATTCTCTGGCCAACCCGCAGCAGGTTTCATGGCAGCGTAAGGCGGGCTGCCGTTGGCCAACAGCGAGATCTTTTGGTCTGCCGCTGTCAATGGGTTTTCCCATTGAATCAATGGGTTTTCCCATTGAATCAATGGGTTTTCCCATTGAATCCACCAAGGCCGCCAGCAGGACCAGAAAATCCCATCAGCATGAACAGCTGGAGGATCGCGCCCGATGGGCGAAATTCTCCCAAAACGGGAGAAATCGTCAAACTGCCGTAAAACCCGGGCGGGTTTTACGGCATCGCGCCCCTTCCCGACGGGGGACCGATTCTGGTCCCCCGTCGGGGCTAGCAGCCCGACGTCGGAGGCTCCGACAAGTCGGGCTTAACGAAAATCGTTAAGCCCGCTTGTCGGATTTAGCGCCGGCTGACGCGTCATATGACGTCAGCCGCGCATGCGCAGGTGGGAAGACTCCACCCGCGCATGCGCGGGTGACGTCATCGCGTTTTTGCGCGAAACCCGCGCATGCGCGGTCCGGGTTGCCCCTCAGCCGCCCCGCGTATTGATACTGCGGGGCGGCGGAAGGACAAATAGTGCGCGGGCATCGGGCCCGCTGCCCGCGATCGGTGGGCACCGATCGCGGGCCCATGGCACCCTTGGCACGGCCGTGGTACTGCCGTGCCAATCGGTGCAATGGTTATTTTTTTCCAGGTGGTCACGACGTTTTTACGAACGGCAGGACCAGGTGTGTTTGCCGTTCGTAAAAAGGTCGTAAAGGGCTGGGACTTCGGCCCTTCTAACAGCTGTGAATCGCTGCCGGCCGTAAAAAAACGGCGGCAGCGATTCGTGTCGGGATTTCGGCGGGGGGGGGGGGGGAGAATAGCGGGAGGGCGTCAAAAAAGTCGGGAAGGCCCTCCCGCTATTCTCCCACCCGTCGTGGGGGGGGAGAATTTCGCCCGATATGTTTCAATCAAGACACCTTAAACTCCAGTGAAATCAAGCCAAACATGTCTAACCTTTCCTCGTAAGACAACTCGTCCATTCCATTCCATCTATATATTTTCTTAAATAAGGAGACCAATACTGTACAGAATTATCCAGCTGCAGTCCCACTAATGCCCTGTACAACTGAAGCATAACCTCCCCATTTTTATATTAAATTCCCCGTGCAATAAACAGTAATATTCTGTTAGTTTTCCTAATTACTTGTATCTGTATACTAGCCTCCTGCGAATCATGCACTAACACACCCCAATCTCGCTGCATCTCCGAGCTCTGCAATTTCTCACCATTTAGATAACATGCTTATTTTTTATTCTTGTTGCCAAAATAGACAATTTCACATTATACTCAATTTGCCAGACCTTTACCCACTCGACCACTCCACATTCCTTTTTAGCCTCCTTTTGTCCTCTAGGGGTACAGTTAATTCAGTTGGCTGGATGGTTGGTTTGTGATGCAGAGCGGACGGCAACAGCGCGGGCTCAATTCCTGCACTGGCTGAAGCCCCGCCTTCTCAACCTTACCTCTTGCCTGAGGTGTGGTGACCCTCAGGTTAAATCTCCACCAGCCAGCTGTCAAAGGGGAGAGCATCTCCTGGGTCTGTGGCGGCATATTTTTATGTCCTTTGCACAACTTACTTTCCTACCCATCTTTACACTTCATCCAAATCATTTATATAAGTAAAATGTTGAGGCCCCATGTCATGTCACAGTCCCTTTAAGAAAAGTGTGTTTTATCAAATGGCTGCAGTGATGTCATTGTGTGGATGGAGTTGGAATGTGATTCTGCTTTTTACTTTCGTTTTGAGTTGGTAGCTCTTTTTGGCTCTTGTTTTAGTTTCGCTTTCAGTTGGAGAGCTGCATTCAAACCAAGCAGATGTATACTGGTCTCTCTCTGTGCGTTAAACAAGTTGTTAAGATCACTTGATAATTTAAAAGTGAGAACTGTTCTCTGTAGAGAATTCAAACCTGCTGTCTTTGTTAAAAAGTGTTTTAGCTTATGGATGTTGTTAGGAAAGTTACTAAGGGTTACCTATAGAGTACTGTATCTTTTTTGGGGGGGGGGGGATATCAGTGTTGGTAGTTGGTAAGATGTTTACTGTGGGCTTATAAAATGTTAACTGGATTCATAGAATAAACATTGTTTTGTTTTTAAAAACGTTAGATCTTTGTTGCATCATCCCTGTAAAGTGGGCCCTTGTGCTCCCCATAACCAAAATCTATGAAAAGCTGTGGGTCAGGTGAACTCCATGATATACTTTGGTGTTCTCTAAACCCTGGCCCATAACACACAGCACTGATCGTTGTGGCACACCACTCGTTATATCTTGCCATTCGGTCCGTTGAGTCTGGCCTCCTTCTGCACTGTAAATTCTATGATTCTATTAGCTGATGGTACAACTACCACGGGCCACAGATTTAAAGCTTTGGGCAAGCAGTGCGAGGACGAACGTTTTTTTAACATATTTTTATTAAGGTATTTGAAATTCTGTATAATAACATTAACAATGACATCAACATGGTATAATAAACATTTCCATCCTCATCCCAATCTTCACACACTCCAACCATAAAACAACAATCCGGCCCTCTCTCTCTTTGCCCTCTCCCCCCCCCCCCCCCCCCCCCCCACCACCACCACCACCCCCGGAATACTGCTTCTGCTGACATTTTTATTTTCCCCGAGAAAGTCGACGAACAGCTGCCACCTCTGGGAGAACCCGACCATTGACCCTCTTAAGGCAATCTTTATCTTCTCGAGACAGAGAAACCCAGCCATGTTACTAACCCAAGTTTCTCCACATTAACAAGATCCGTCTCCGGGCTACCAGGGAGGCAAAGGCCAAGAGGTCGGCCTCTTTCACCCCCTGAACCCCCGGCTCTTCCAAACATCCAAAGATTGCTACCTCCAGGCTCGGCACCAACCGTGTTTTTAGTACCTTGGACACTGCCTTAGCAAAACCCTCTAAGCTTCGGGCATGCCCAAAACATGTGGACATGATTTGCTGGGCCTTAGCAAAACCCTGCCAAAACCCTCCAAGCTTCGAGCATGGAAAAACTATTTTTTAATCCACCGAGTGGTAATGACCTGGAATCTGCTGCATCCGAGATGGAGCAAGGGGAGACAATCAGTGGTTTGAAAAGGAAATTAGAGGGTGCTTGACGGAAATAAACGTGTAGGACCGCAGGGATAGAGCAGGGAAATGGGACTGCTCTGGGCAGACTCGATGGGGGGGAAAATGGCCTCTTTTGTACTGACTCTGTGGCTCATGTCACTCTATTTTGCATCTTTGTTGGCAATGGGAAAAGGCTGTGCCAAGGCAGAGACTCCAGCCAATGCAGATCCATAACATGAGTGCTGTCTGAAGTGTAATTACTGCAAGCGATAACTCTCTCACAAACTCTCCATCTTGTATTCCTGTCTACACGAGGGGTGTCAGGGATGGGCCTTGTCCCATTTTCACCAGATAGCAGCACTTGGGCACTTCCTATTTTGGCTGATAATTGTAATCTCATGTGGAGGGGAGGCAGTGGTGTAGTGGTAATGTTGCTGGACTAGCAATCCAGAGACGCAGAGTTATGCTCTGGGGTCCTGGGTTCAAATCCCACCATGACAGATGGTGAAATTTGAATTCAATAACAATCTGGAACAAAAAGTCTAAAGGTAACCATAAACCATTGCTGAAAAATCCCAATTGGTTCACTAATGTCATTGAGGGAAGGAAATCTGTCATCCTTACCTGATCTGGCCTACATGTGACTCCAGATCCACAGCAATGTAGTTGACTCTTAAATGCCCTCAGGCAATAAATGCTCACGTCCCATGAACGAATTTTAAAAAAGGACGATGATAAATTATTGTTGGAAGGCTGTAGGCCTGTTTTACTGAGGAGTTGGACATCCTTACTTTACCCATTGACATCATGATACACAGTTAAACTCTCTGCTCTTCATTCAATACAAGTGTTCGTATAGCAACAGGGAGCCCACATTTAAAATGTTTAGTGGGATAGTTTACAAAATATCAGGAGAGTCAGTATCAGTAGAATATTAACCTCACGGCCTTCAAAAGAGTTCATACTAGCTACATACAGAAGACTTTCACTTAAGTTCTGCAAAGAAATGTTATTAAATTATTTTCCAAAAGACACTTACTTCCTTAAGAAATTAGCCTTACTTGTTGTGTCAGACATATAATAGGAAATCCAAGACGTCAGGATGGGGAAGACTCTACTTCACCATTTAATAATGAAAACCCTGACTTCCGGTGGCTGCCATGGAGGGAGAGGTCCCACTCAAGGTGGTATTTTTTGGTCCTTTCCCCGTCTGAGGGGTGAAAGTTTTGAATAGAAAGAGCTGTAGATGTGCCAGGAGAAGGTGTAACTCCTCTGGTGTGGCTGGTGAATGGATCCACAAACTAGGAGTGGGTCGAGAAGAAAGGAGCTGTTAGAACAGGAGAGTCTTCATGGTGCGCCACAGGCTAAGATAGCAGAGGGCAAAGGGACTGTTCTGCCCGCCCAGTGGTCAACGGGGCGGCTGGTGGAATTTTTAAACACTAAGTTCAGCCAGCAAAGGAAGGCCCTGGAAGACCTGGCCATGGTGGTGGAGCAGGTTAAAGCAAGTAATCAGAGTGTGGAGCAAGAGGCTGGAATTGCAGGGCTGGGCAATCCAGAAAGTGGAGGAGGCAGTGAGAGAGCATGAGGAGCAGCTGGTGGCCAAGGTGGGGGCGATATGGGAGACCCAGAAAAGGCTGGAGAAGGTGGAGGATCTGGAGAATCGCTCCAGAAGGTAACATGTGAAGATTGTGGGGCTGCCCGACGGCATCGAAGGTGCGAAGGCCAGCACGTATGTGGCCAAAAATGTTGGAGAAGCTGATGGGGGGGGGGGGGGGGGGGGGGGAGAGGGCCTTTGACCGACCTCTGAGGTCGACCGTGCGCACAGGGCGCTGATGAGGAGGCCAGAGGCGGGTGAGCCGGCGAGGGCAATGTTTCCTAGATAAAGAGAAGATTCCCCAATGGGCGAGGCAGACGAGGAAGTGTACCTGGGAAGGGAACGAGCTGCGGTGTACCAAGATCTGGGTGCAGAGCTGGTGAAGTGGAGGGCCGGGTTCAATCGGGTCAAGGCTGCCCTGTGAAAGGGGTGAAGTTCGGGGTGCTGTACCCGGCCCGCCTCTGGGTGACTTTCCAGAACCAAGATTATTATTTTGGTCAGCCAGAGGAGGCGATGGAGTTTTTGAGGGACAATGGACTGGCAGGAGAAGGAGGACATTGAACTTTGGAGAAGTTGTGAGGAGGTTTCTTTGTTCTTGGGAAACCTTTCCCCTTGAAATGTTCTTTTGGGTTTGGTGGTGGGGTGTTTGGAGGGCATTTCCCTACATGGGGGAACATCAAGGGCGAGTACACCTTTTACTGTTTCTTCGTTTTTTGGTGGAGCGTGGATGGGGGGTTGGTGGTGGCATTGGGCGGGGTTTGCCATGCTAGCTGGGCAAGCTAGTTATCGGAAGTGCAGTGGGGGGTGGTCAGGAGACAGGCATAGGGTAGGGGGATGGGGTTGTTGTTTTACTTGGGAGAGGGGTTGCTGACAAAGATGTGGTTGTTGTGGCACAGTTGGAAAAGGAGTGATTACGGTGGACATCTGAGGGTGGGCTGGGAGGGTCGCGTGACACGGGCCCAGGACTGGCTCAAAAAGAGATATGGTTGATCGGTAGGGGAAAGGCGGGGCGGGGAGACCCCTGACCAGGCTGGTCACGTGAAACATCAGGGGGCTGAATTGGCCGGTCAAACAGTCACATGTGTTCGCGTACCTGAGGAGTCTGAAGGCGGATGTGGCCTTTTTGTAGGAGACGCACCTGAAGATAAGTGACCAGATGAGGTTGAGGGAAGGATGGGTGGGGCTGGTGTTCTATTCTGGACCGGACATGAAGATGAAGGAGGTGCGGTGCTGGTGAATAAGCAGGTGGGGGGGGGGGGGGGGGGGGGGGGGAGGTACGCAATTCGTAATGGTTAGTAAAAAGCCGGAGGGGATGCCGGTGTTCCTGGTAAACGTTTATGCCCCTAATTGGGTGATGTGCATTTTGACCGACACTCGCGCCGGTTGATTATGGGAAGGGACATTACCACGGTCATTGAGCCAAGCTTGGACCGAACGAGCCCAAGATCGGGAAGGTGTCGGCAGTGGCAAAGGAGCTGAAGGGGTTTATGGAGCACATAGTTGGAGGGGAGGCGGGCGGGGGGGCGGGGCGGTGGTCCCATGGAGGTTTGGGAGACCGAGGATGAAGGAATTTTCATACTTTTCTCAAATGCACCTGGTGTACTCCCGGATTGACTTTTTTGTGACGGATAATGAGCCTCGGCTACCTCCAGCAGAGGGCAGCAGAGCGGAGCTACTGATTGGCTGTTCCGGGGAGATTTGCATACGTGCAGTGCGGTCAGCGTAATTTGAAGGTGTACTTGTGGAAGAGACCCGAGGTGTTCGAGTGAAGTCAAGCATCCAGCAGAGGGCAGCAGAGTGGAGCTACTGATTGGCTGTTCCGGGGAGATTTGCATGTGCAGTGCGGTCAGCGTAATTTGAAGGTGTACTTGTGGAAGAGACCCGAGGTGTTCGAGTGAAGTCAAGCATCCAGCAGAGGGCAGCAGAGTGGAGCTACTGATTGGCTGTTCTAGGAAGATTTGCATACGTGCAGTGCGGTCAGCGATGTTAATGTAAGCCTACTTGTGACAATAAAGATTATTATTATAATTGGGTTCTTTGGTGCCTCTTCTCATTCTCCCATTAAAGTTTATGTTAGAAGGCCTCTTAAGGAAGCCACTTGATATTTTTCCTGAGAGTAGTGAAGACAGGGGGTGGGATTCTCCGCACCGAAATCGCGATCGGCGCGGGGGAGGAGAATGGGCATCAACAGCGAAATTCGGTCCGGCGCCGCACCCGCGATTCTACGGTCCACAGAGAATCTCCGCGAATCACGCGCAGGCAGTCTAAACGGCGCGGGTAAGGGGCCATTGTCAGACACCCCCCCCCCACGATTCACCGAGAGTAACTGGCTGAGTTCCCAACGGCGTGGTTCTAACCACGTTTTGCATGTTGGAAACGGCCGGTGGCAGCTACGGACTCATTCCGCGGCCGCCCTGGTGGGGGGATCCTTCACCGTGGGAGCCTCGTGGACGGCCAGGGGGGCGATTGGGCGGCTCCGATCCATGGGTGTGCGCGATCTCGGGGGGGCCTACATTCTTGGTGCCGCTCAACGGTGCGAGTCTGCCATGTAAATGAAATGAATGAAAATCGCTTATTGTCACGAGTAGGCTTCAATGAAGTTCCTGTGAAAAGTCCCTAGTCGCCACATTCCGGCGCCTGTTCGGGGAGGCTGGTACGCAGAAACGGCCCTAGGGTTGCTGGTGCCCCGGGCAAGCTGAACTTCGGCGCCCTTCGGGGGGGGGGGGCTCTGTTCACTGGGGAGGGGGGGGGGCTCCATTCACCGGGGGGAGGCTCCGTTCACCGGGGGGGGGGCTCCGTTCACCGGGGGGAGGCTCCGTTCACCGGGGGGGGGGGGGGCCGGAGTGACCTGGTACATGATCGGGACCCACCGATCGGCGGGCCGGTCTCTCTGTCGGCAGGCCTCCTTTCTTCCACCGGCGAGCCTGGATCCATCCGCCATGTTTGTGCGGGGTGGCCACCGCGCATGCGCTGGTTGGCACCGGCCCAACTGCACATGCGCCGGGTCTTTGACACCAGTCACGCACTCCTTGATGGCGCCCCCAGCACATGGCGCCCCGGGCGACTGCCCGAGTTGCCGGTACCTTGAGCCGGCCCTGCTGGTACGGGAATTGAACCGTGCTGCGGCCTGCCTTGGTCTGCTTTAAAAGCCAGCGATTTAGCCCAGTATGCTAAACCAGCCCCTTTGTCCCATGGGGTGGCGGCCGCAGCTGCCACCGTGCACATACGCGGACTCCCGACTGGAAGTGCAGGGCTCCGTATCCGCAGCCTGGGCTGCGAGAAGCACTCCGGGGCCCTGCTAGCCCCCTGCAGGTAGGAGAATCACTCTGGACTTTCAAGTAAGTCCCGAGTGAAACGCCTGTGTTTTGACGCTGGTGTGTGGACATAATCCCATTATTGGATAGTCCCGCCCTGGGGTTGCAAAATGTCCAGAAAGGAAGAAGAAAAAAGAGAGAAAGAGAGAGAGAGAGAGAGAGAGAGAGAGAGCGAGAGGTAGAGAGAGAGATAAAGAGAGAGAGAGAGTTAGTTGAAATAATGGGTAGAATTTTCTCCTTTTTTGTGGAGTGTGGCAGAGGGCGAGGAAAGTGGAGTGGAAGCGGCCTGCCAAAGGAGCGCAAAATCGCCCCCAATGTAATTGACAATTCAAATGGCTATAGTGTGAAAATGTCAGCTTTAATGAAATCCAAGAGAAAATACTGCTATCTTTACAATTAAAATACTTGTTGGAATAGAGTTTCCACTCTGGATACAATCAGAAAATCCCCTCTAAAACGTGCTTGAGATTGTTCTGGCTAGTTTCTGCTTCAAGCTTTCGCTAAAATTTATTAACATAATCAGAAACACAAGACCTTTATGGCCCATGCAATTGGACTAATAGAATGTAATTATTTCTTCCACTTTCTATCCGTGAACGGGTATTGATGTATTTAAGTAAATTGACCAGATACAGTTTTAATAATATGGCTGAAAATGATTTTAAGCATAAAAACCCTTTTTAGCCAGTGTGCCAAATTCTCCACCTGTGAGCAATCTGATTCAAAATCATTAAAAACGACCTTTAAAACTACTCTGAACCCTTTCCTTTGTGTATGCTGGACGGTTTCTTTGTAAATGAAATATTTTTTGATATGAGAAAGGTTTAAAATGTGCCTGCTAATGCCTAGGGTTGCCAACTGTGATTAAATAAATTGCTGGAGGTTTCATACATGACTTTCCCTCATGCTCCAGTCACTCACTGACCAATATATCCATTCTTATGACGCACTAACTTCCTTCACCAATTAGACAGCAAAAAGCCACATTACCCAATTAGACGATGCTTGATTATCAGCCATTTTCAATATTTTTATATGTTCAAAGATTTTTTTTTTTTAGATGTCCCTGTAATATTCCTCCAGGGTTGCACACAGCCGTATCCTGGAGACTGATCTTCAATTCCTGGAGGGTTGGAAACCCAGGAGTGCCTGTGCCCCTAGGAAAATGGACCAGCATGAATTGGCAGAAACTTGGGGCATTGTCAGTTTTGTGGATGGATGCGTATTTGATCAAACTGATCTTGCACCAACGGAAAAAAGTGTGTGGAAACTCGAGGGTGAATGTATTTGGGTGTAATTCACTTACATTTAGAATTAATTGATCTTTGGTGCCGTATGTTTCAGCCTGGACTGCACTGGTATTACTGGTGAATAGGAACAGAAACCTAGTGCTCTTGTACCTGTCATTACGATGGAATAATATCTGGATTTTATTTCCTCTGACACCACGTGTCAATGACTCACCCCATCACCGTGTTAATGAATACACATGGTCGGCACAGCAGGCACTTGCCTGTAAAACCCACACAGACAAGTCAATAGCAAGCTGAGGAAGCCGGATCTAATCTTGTTATTTCCTTTTACATTAAGCAGTGTTTGCAGAATCTGTTTGCTCTGCTTAGGTAGTCTGACAGAATAAAGGAGAAGAATACATAACAGGCTGGATCCATTTTGCTCACATGATTAATGGTGAGAAAAGGCCTCAATCTGAGTGAAACCAGATACAGTCAGAGTTTTTGCAGCAACACTGTTGTAAGGTCAGAAATACAAGCATGGCATTTTTAAAGGAGGGGGGTGGTTTTGGTCCTTCTGTCCATTCTGAATTTAGATCCCTTTAGAGGCAGGTTTTAGGCAGTCCTGTTATCCTCCTTTCTCCCCATATCATGCCAAAGTTTGCTTTCCTCGTGGACCAATGTCAGTTTATTCATTTACAGGATGTGGATGTCGCTGCCTGGGCCAGCATTTATTGCCCATCCCTAGTTGTCCAGGAGAAGGTGGAGGGGAGCTGCTTTCTTGAACAGTGCTGTCAGGGACGGAGGTCCAGGATTTGAACCCAGCGACAGTGAAGAAACAGCGATATATTTCCAAGTCAGGATGGTGAGTGACTTCAAAGGGAACTTCCAGCTGGTGGTGGTGTTCCCATGTGTCTGCTGCCCTTGTCCATCTAGCTGGTAGCAATCGTGGGCTTGGAAGGTGCTGTTTCAGGAATCTTGGTGAATTCCTGCAGTGCATCTTGTAGATGGTACACACGGCAGCTACTGTTCGTCGGTGGTGAGAGATTGAATGTTTGTGGAAGGGATGACAATCAAGCGGGCTGCTTTGTCCTGGATGGTGTTGAGCATCTTTTTTTAAAAACATTTCCAATTAAGGGGCAATTTAGCGTGGCCAATCCAGCTATCCTGCACATTGATGCGACCATCAATTCATTCAGAGACACGAGTGAAGTAAACTGTGGCTTTAATCGACTTACAACGGAGCCTGCCTGCGACTAAACTGAACTGAGGGCAGACTCGTAGGACCGCAGCACTTACACTTCCTGCTGGGGGCGGAGCCCTGTACATGCTCTTCATCTCCCCCTGTGGGCAGAGCCGCGCAACGGCTCACAGATGGAGCCCACAGGGACACAGTAATGTACAGTGTGAATTTATAGTGGTTACACATTCACCACACACATCTTTGGGTTGTGAGGGCGAGACCCCCGCAGACACAGGGAGAATGTCCAAATTCCACACAGTGACCCAGAGCTGAGATTGAACACACGGGTCCTCAGCACCGTGAGGCAGCAATGCTAACCACTGTGCCACCATACCGCCCCTGTCATCTGTGACTTTGACAAGAGTTGTTTCCCTATTATAGCAGAGCAGAAGATGACGGGAGGAATTTACTAGAAAATGAAAATCGCTTATTGTCACGAGTAGGCTTCAAATGAAGTTACTGTGAAAAGCCCCTAGTCGTCACATTCCAGCGCCTGTTCGGGAGGCTGGTACGGGAATTGAACCGTGCTGCTGGCCTGCCTTGGTCTGCTTTCAAAGCCAGCGATTTAGCCCTGTGCTAAACATCCCTGTTTTGTGTTTGTCCACTAAACAGAGGAACTATGAGAAAGATGGTCACAGATTTGGGAGGTGATAGCAAGTTCAAGGGCTTTGGAGAGGAAAGAGAGGTTGGACATGGTGGTAGATTCCAAGGACAGATGGGGAAAGGGCTGGATTCCTGAACGCAGTCTATTGATGGCGTAGTTTGGGGGCATTCAAGGGTCTCATGGTAGAAGAGGAGGTGGTGAGAGATTTATAAATCTCATTGTGTCACGAGCTACAAGATGGGGCGGGACAAGTTCCACCCGGGTCATAGGCACATCCGCAATCACAATGGCATCAAGGATTGGAGTGGGAGGATTGAGAAGTCTTGGATTAAGAGAAACCTCAACATCCCGTTCCACCCGGGCGCTGAGAGGAAATTCCACACTCACACAGAGAGGAGTTAAGTTGATCTGGCATTGAGAGCTCAGCACCACCATCTTGGAACATGAAGCGATGGTGCAGCAAATAATGTAAAAGGGGATGAACTCAGCAGGTGAGGGCTCGGAGGGTCTCCTGAACGACTGGTACATTGCACTGGGGAAGCCGGGAAAAGGGGCAGCCAACAGATATGAGTATTCCCAGATGATGTGAGATGCAGAGTTGAGAAAGGTAATGAGCACTTTATTCACAATGCAGGGAATCGGGAAAGGTAACAATGAAGGGCACTCATGGGAGATTAAGGTGGTAAGTGGGACTAATCAATCACCTTGTAATAACCCCTTAGCCACAGCTTCGAAATTCCCCAGAGCAGGAAGGGAGTCAGGAGCAATTGGGGTGACGAGTCAGGCCTCACACGCTGGTTACAATATTTATGCTGGCAGGTTCACACGAGTGCTTCACACCGTCTACCACCCGCCCCTGCTCCCCCCCCCACCCCCCAATCCTCCCCGCCCTCCACAACATACTCTCAATTCATCGCAGTTCCTAACTAACCACTTAATGCTAAAGAGTCTAGATTCCTCATCTAAAATGTGGGAGTGGGGGGAAAGGAAACCTGGAAAGGCGCTGTGATCTGGGAAAGATTCCAGGGGTGAATATTTGGCTCCACAATAACCAAGCTCTTGAACCCAGTCACTCATTCATAGGAGAGAAAAAAATAGGACCTTTGGAGCTCATGCTGCCTATTGTCTTTTCCTCATTGATGCTGCAGAGAACAGACCATCAGGAAGATGGAGGCTGTGTGAATTGCTGCCTACGTAATTGCAAACAGGCAGAATAGAAGGAGAAGACATTGACAGCAGTGCCAGGCTCGTCAAGGGAGGAGCTTCACCCTCGAGAGGAACCGGCAGCAACGCTCCCTCCACCATGCCAAAGATGAGGCTCCCTTAATATTCTTATGAATTACAGGGTAGTTTCAAACACAAAAGGCATGGCGCATTCCCAAAAACCTTCTCTGGTTTATTATAAATCAGATCACTCACCTGTGACAACATCAGGAGAAAAATGATACCAGACTCTGCTCCTGAAAGAAAGTTCAATTTGGCTGTCTCAATACATCCACATTGCCAGGAGGACACTAAAGTCCCTCCCATGTCCAGTAACAGGGTGGTGAGGTATTGTTAAACCCGTAACTTCCTGGCTCCCCAATGTTGGATCTGGGCGGGTACCCCAATGGTGGTGCTAGGTGGAACTGGGAGAAGGAGAAACTAGCAGCTGAGACAACAAGGGAGAGAAGTGACTGGTAAGTCTCCAGGGACAGAGTCGGAGACCTGCTAAATTTGAATCTATCTGGTAAGTAGTGGTGACTGGTAAGTAGTTTTTCCTTTCATTTATCTGTTTTGATTTTGGGGGGCATTGTAGTTGTATAAATTAATCTCCGGGTTAAGACATGGCAAGGAGATCCCAGATTGTGTCATGATCCTTTTATGCAATGTGGGAGTTCAGGGACATGTCCACTGTCCCGGGCTCCTTCACGTGCAAGATGTGTGTCCAGCTGCAGCTCCTGTTAGACTGCTTGAGGCTCTAGAGCTGCGGATGGACTCACCTTGGAGCATCCACGATGCTGAGGAGGTCGTGGATAGCACGTTCAGTGAGTTGGTCACACCGCAGATAAAGAGTACTGAGGGAAATAAGGAATGGGTGACCAGAAGGCAGAGGAGGTGTAGGAAGGCAGTGCAGGGGTCCCCTGCGGTCATCTCCCTCTAAAACTGGTATACCGTTTTGGATACTGTTGGGGGAGATGGCTCACCAGGGGAAGGCAGCAGTAGACAGGTTCATGGCACCGTGGCTGGCTCTGCTGCACAGGAGGGCATGAAAACATGTGGTGGAGCTATAGTGATAGGGGATTTGATTGTAAGGGGAATAGACAGGCGTTTCTGCAGATGCAAACCAGACTCCAGGAAGGTATGTTGCCTCCCTGGTGCAAGGGTCCTGGATGTCTCAGAGTGGTTGCAGGACATTCTAAAGTGGGAGGGTGAACAGCCAGCTGTCGTGGTGCATATAGGCACCAACAAAATAGGTAAAAAACAGGATGAGGTCCTACATGCTGAATTTAGGGAGTTAGGAGCTAAACTAGAAAGTAGTACTCAAAGGTAGTAATCTCGGGATTTCTACTAGTGCCATATGCTAGTCAGAGTAGGAATGACAGGATAGACAGAATGAATGCGTGGCTTGACCGGTTCTGGGAGAGGTGGGACCATTACAAATCGGACGGTCTACACCTGACAGTTCTGGAACCAATGTCCTAGGGGGTTGTTTGCTAGCGCTGTTGGGAGGGTTTAACTAATGTGGCAGGGGAATGGGAACCAATGCAGGAAGTCAGAGGGTAGTAAAGAGGGGCTAGAAATAAAAGCCAATGAGAAGAAAAGTGGAAGGCAAAGAAACAAATTGAGCTGCATTTATTTCAATGCAAGAGATGATTTTGGGCAAGGCAGATGAACTCAGGGCATGGATAGGTACATGGGACTGGGATAGAACATAGAACAGTACAGCACAGAACAGGCCCTTTGGCCCTCGATGTTGTGCCGAACAATGATCACCCTACTCAAGCCAACGTATCCACCCTATACCCGTAACCCAACAACCCCCCCCCCCCATTAACCTTATTTTTTAGGACACTACGGGCAATTTAGCATGGCCAATCCACCTAACCTGCACATCTTTGGATTGTGGGAGGAAACCGGAGCACCCGGAGGAAACCCACGCACACACGGGGAGGACGTGCAGACTCCGCACAGACAGTGACCCAGCCGGGAATCGAACCTGGGACCCTGGAGCTGTGAAGCATTTATGCTAACCACCATGCTACCATGCTGCCCTTATTATAACTATTACTGAAACACGGCTAAAGGAGGGGCAGGACTGGCAGCTCAATGTTCCGGGGTACAGATACTATAGGAAAGATAGACCAGGAGATAGCAGGGGAGGGGGAGTTGGGTTTTTCATTAGGGACAACATCACGGCAGTACTGAGAAGGGGTATATCCGAGGGTTCGCCCACTGAGTCTATATGGTAGAACCGAAAAATAAGAAGGGCGAGATCACTTGACCTCCTCTTGGGGAATAAGGAAGGACAGGTGACGGAAGTGTTAGTGAGGGACCAGTGACCATAATTCCATTAGTTTTAAGATAGCTATGGAGAATGATAGTTCTGGCCCAAAAGTTAAAATTCTAAACTGGGGCAAGGCTAATTTCGATGGTATTTGGCAGGAACTTTCAAAAATTGATTGGGGGAGCCTGTTTGCAGGCAAGGGGACAGCTGGTAAGTGGGAACCTTTCAAAAGGGTGTTAATTAGGGTTCAGGATGAGTGCATTCCTCTTACAGTGAAGGGTAAGGCTGGTAGAAGTAGGGAACCCTGGATGACTCGGGATATTGAGGCCATGGTCAAAAGGAAGAAGGAGGCAAATGACATGCATAGGCAGCTGGGATCAAGTGGATCCCTTGAAGAGTACAGGGCTTGTCCGGGTAGAGTTAAGAGAGAAATCAGGAGGGCAAAAAGGGGACATGAGATTGTCTTGGCAGATAAGACAAAGGAAAATCCAAAGAGCTTTTACAGATACATAAAGAGCAAAAGAGTGACTAGGCAGAGGGCAGGTAGGACCTCTTGAAAAATGAAATGAAAATCGCTTACTGTTACGAGTAGGCTTCAATGAAGTTACTGTGAAAAGCCCCTAGTCGCCACATTCCGGCACCTGTTTGGGGAGGCTGTTACGGGAACAAGGTTATCTGGGTGCAGATCCACAAGGGATGGGAGAGGTCCGAAATGAATATTTCTCATCAGTGTTTACTGTTGAGAAAGGCATGAATGTTAGGGAAATTGGGGAAATAAAAAGTGATGTCTTGAGGAGTGTGCATATTATGGAAAGGAGGTGCTGGAGGTATTAAAGTGCATCAAGATAGATAAATCCCCGGGACCTGATGAAATGTATCCCGGGATGTTGTGGGAGGCTAGGGAGGAAATTGTCGGCCCCCTAGCTGAGATATTTGAATCATCGACAGCCACAGGAGAGGTGCCTGAAGATTGGAGGGTAGTAAATGTTGCACCTTTATTTACAAAGGGCTGTAGGGTTAAGCCAGGGAAATCCAGACCGGTGAGCCTTACATCTGTAGTGGGCAAGTTGTTCGAAGGTAATTCCGAGGGACAGGATCTACAGGCATTTGGACAAGCACGGGTTAATTAGGGGAAGTCAGCATAGCTTTGTAAGGGGAAAGTCATGTCTCATGAATTTGATTGAGTTTTTTGAAGGGGTAAGTAACCAAGAAGGTAGATGAGGGCAGTGTGTTGTCTACATGGACTTTAGCAAGGCCTTTGACAAGGTACCGCATGGTAGGTTGTTGCAAAAGGTTACATCTCACGGACTCCAGGGCAAGGTAGCCAATTTAATACAAAATTGGCTTGGCAACCAAAGCCAAAGGGTGGTTACGGAGGGTTGTTTTTCAAACTGGAGGCTTATGACCAGCAGTGTGGCTCAGGGATCTGTGCTGCGTCCACTGTTATTTGTTCTATATATATATATATATATATATATATGATTTGAATGAAAATGTAGGAGGCATGGTTAGTAAGTTTGCAGGTGACACCAAGTTTGGTGCCATAGTGGATAGTGAAGAAGGTTATATTGTTAAGGAATGGGTTAAGAGACATTACAATTAACTGTCTCATTTATGTTAAGAATCCAATAATTGATACTGATATGTAAAGAAGTTTCAGGTGGACTTTGAGGCATGTGATGTGAAGATAGAATTTTTGTACAGAGTTGTGTTAAAGGAAAATAAAGGTATTTGTGAGAAGGAGCAGAACTTTTGACTCTTTATACACCAACAGCTAAATGGCTAACAGTGGTAGCAGAGGGTGGTCGCTGCCCAAATGTGAAGGGTTGAAAGATACAAATTTTACAGATCCAACCAAGGAGTGAGTGAAAAAAAAAGCATCTATATGGTTGAACTTAGAATAAGGTTGGCCGGATATGACTATCCCCCCTTATTTTCTGAAAGGGGATCGTACGACCAATGGAGAAGTACAGTAGTTATGTGGACTAAGGTAATTGCCTTGGTAAAGAGGAAACAAGGTATGGAATTGGCTCTTTCTCTACCTTATGAGAGTCAAATCCGAAGCAAAGTGTTTTCCGAGCTGGAATTGGAAGAGTTAGACTCAGAAAAGTCTAACTTTTCTGGGGGGGGGGAGATTTGTTAGTGCTCTTTGGGGGGGTTTAAACTAATTCAGCAGGGGCATGAGAACCTGGATTGTAGTTTTGGGGTACGGGAGATTGAGAGTATAGAGGTCAGGAGCACAGATTTGACTTTGCAGTAGGGTGCCAGTGTTCAGGTAGGTGGTTTGAAGTGTGTCTACTTCAATGCCAGGAGTATACGAAATAAGGTTGGGGAACTGGCAGCATGGGTGGGTACCTGGGACTTCGACGTTGTGGCCATTTCAGAGACATGGATAGAGCAGGGACAGGAATGGTTGTTGCAGGTTCCGGGGTTTAGGTGTTTTAGCAAGCTCAGAGAAGGGGGCAAAAGAGGGGGAGGTGTGGCGCTGCTAGTCAAGGACAGTATTACGGTGGCGGAAAGGATGCTAGATGGGGACTCTTCTTCTGAGGCAGTATGGGCTGAGGTTAGAAACAGGAAAGGAGAGGTCACCCTGTTGGGAGTTTTCTATAGGCCACCTAATAGTTCTAGGGATGTAGAGGAAAGGATGGCGAAGATGATTCTGGAAAAGAGCGAAAGTAACAGGGTAGTTGTTATGGGAGACTTTAACTTTCCAAATATTGACTGGAAAAGATATAGTTCGAGTACATTAGATGGGTCATTCTTTGTACAATGAGTGCAGGAGGGTTTCCTGACACAATATGTTGACAGGCCAACAAGAGGCGAGGCCACATTGGATTTGGTTTTGGGTAATGAACCAGGCCAGGTGTTAGATCTGGAGGTAGGTGAGCACTTTGGAAACAGTGACCACAATTCGGTGACCTTTACATTAGTGATGGAAAGGGATAAGTATACCCCGCAGGGCAAGAGTTATAGCTGGGGGAAGGGCAATTATGATGCCATTAGACATGACTTAGGATGTGTTGGTTGGAGAAGTAGGCTGCAAGGGTTGGGCACACTGGATATGTGGAGCTTGTTCAGGGAACAGCTATTGCATGTTCTTGATAAGTACGTACCAGTCAGGCAGGGAGGAAGGGGTCGAGCGAGGGAACCTTGGTTTACCAAAGAAGTGGAATCTCTTGTTAAGAGGAAGAAGGAGGCCTATGTGAAGATGAGGCATGAAGTTTCAGTTGGGGCGCTTGATAGTTACAAGGAAGCGAGGAAGGATCTAAAGAGAGAGCTGAGACGAGCAAGGAGGGGACATGAGAAGTCTTTGGCAGGTAGGATCAAGGAAAACCCAAAAGCTTTCTATAGGTATGTCAGGAATAAAGAATGACTAGGGTAAGAGTAGGGCCAGTCAAGGACAGTGGTGGGAAGTTGTGTGTGGAGGCTGAGGAGATAAGCGAGATACTAAATGAATACTTTTCGTCAGTATTCACTCAAGAAAAAGATAATATTGTGGAGGAGAATGCTGAGACCCAGGCTATTAGAATAGATGGCATTGAGGTGCGTAGGGAAGAAGTGTTGGCAATTCTGGACAAGGTGAAAATAGATAAGTCCCCGGGGCCGGATGGGATTTATCCTAGGATTCTCTGGGAAGCCAGGGAAGAGATTGCTGAGCCTTTGGCTTTGATTTTTAGGTCATCATTGGCTACAGGAATAGTGCCAGAGGACTGGAGGATAGCAAATGTGATCCCTTTGTTCAAGAAGGGGAGTAGAGATAACCCCGGTATCTATAGGCCGGTGAGCCTAACGTCTGTGGTGGGTAAGGTCTTGGAGAGGATTATAAAAGATACGATTTATAATCATCTAGATAGGAATAATATGATTAGGGATAGTCAGCATGGTTTTGTGAAGGGTAGGTCATGCCTCACAAACCTTATCGAGTTCTTTGAGAAGGTGACTGAACAGGTAGACGAGGGTAGAGCAGTTGATGTGGTATATATGGATTTCAGTAAAGCGTTTGATAAGGTTCCCCACGGTCGGCTATTGCAGAAAATACGGAGGCTGGGGATTGAGGGTGATTTAGAGATGTGGATCAGAAATTGGCTAGTTGAAAGAAGACAGAGAGTGGTAGTTGATGGGAAATGTTCAGAATGGAGTTCAGTTACGAGTGGCGTACCACAAGGATCTGTTCTGGGGCCGTTGCTGTTTGTCATTTTTATAAATGACCTAGAGGAGGGCGCAGAAGGATGGGTGAGTAAATTTGCAGACGACACTAAAGTCGGTGGAGTTGTAGACAGTGCGGAAGGATGTTGCAGGTTACAGAGGGACATAGATAAGCTGCAGAGCTGGGCTGAGAGGTGGCAAATGGAGTTTAATGTGGAGAAGTGTGAGGTGATTCACTTTGGAAAGAATAACAGGAATGCGGAATATTTGGCTAATGGTAAAATTCTTGGTAGTGTGGATGAGCAGAGGGATCTCGGTGTCCATGTACATAGATCCCTGAAAGTTGCCACCCAGGTTGATAGGGTTGTGAAGAAGGCCTATGGTGTGTTGGCCTTTATTGGTAGAGGGATTGAGTTCCGGAGCCATGAGGTCATGTTGCAGTTGTACAAAACTCTAGTACGGCCGCATTTGGAGTATTGCGTACAGTTCTGGTCGCCTCATTATAGGAAGGACGTGGAAGCTTTGGAACGGGTGCAGAGGAGATTTACCAGGATGTTGCCTGGTATGGAGGGAAAATCTTATGAGGAAAGGCTGATGGACTTGAGATTGTTTTCGTTAGAGAGAAGAAGGTTAAGAGGTGACTTAATAGAGGCATACAAAATGATCAGAGGGTTAGATAGGGTGGACAGCGAGAGCCTTCTCCCGCGGATGGGGGTGGCTAGCACGAGGGGACATAGCCTTAAATTGAGGGGTAATAGATATAGGACAGAGGTCAGAGGTGGGTTTTTTACGCAAAGAGTGGTGAGGCCGTGGAATGCCCTACCTGCAACAGTAGTGAACTCGCCAACATTGAGGGCATTTAAAAGTTTATTGGATAAGCATATGGATGATAAGGGCATAGTGTAGGTTAGATGGCCTTTAGTTTTTTTTTCCATGTCGGTGCAACATCGAGGGCCGAAGGGCCTGTACTGCGCTGTATCGTTCTATGTTCTATGTTCTAAAAAGGTCTGGACACTCTATTACATTATATGGATAAGATTTATCCACATATGTTAAGTGCGTGTGAAGCCTGGTCAGATTTTGATAGATTCTGGAAAACAGAGGATATCTCCATTGAAGACTATACAATGGAATTTGGCAGACTATATAAAAGGCTGCAGAAACACAGCCTGGAATTTCCACAGTCTGTGTTGGCATTTAAATTATTGGACTGTGCTAGAGTGAGTAACATGGGTAGGCTCCTGGTTTTGACAGGAGTTACGTTTGCGGATAAGGATACCTTATTTGATCAGATGACAGAAGCTTTAAAAAGGTTTCTGGGGAAACATTCGATTCCTATGGCTCTGATTATCCAAATGGGTCATTCAGCAATAAAGCAGACTATGGAAGATACATTACAGCCAGGATGGCGAAATCGTATGGCTACGAACAGGTTGCAAGAATATGGAAGGAGATCGGGACCTGGAAATTATGAGGACAGAAACCCATTTAGAACTTATAATAGGAGGAGGGACATGGAGAATGGAAATAGGAAGATGAACCCCAGAAATACCCAGGGTATGATAAATCGATGTTTTCGGTGTGACTCAATACCATTATGCTTTCAGTCCAACAGGTTATAATAGAATGTTTGAAGCAACACATGAAACGGAAGAGTCAGAAGAGGAAAAAGATAGCTACCAGAAAGAAGGCATTGTCCTATTAACAAGCAGTTTTACTCCGGTAATAAGGATGTTGGTTGCAGAATCCTTCAACTGTGCTGTATTGGACAGTGGCTGCACATCTACTATGTGTGGAATTGACTGGTTAAAATGTTACCTGGACTCTTTGAATGCTGAAAATCGTAATAAGGTTAAGGAATTTGAAAGTTCCACAAGTTTCAGGTTTGGGGATGATAATACTCTGAAGTCACTGAAAGAGTGGTGATCCCTTGCAATATTGCCGGAGTGAATCATTTCATTAGCACGGATGTTGTATCAAGTGAGATACCTTTGCTTCTGTGCAGACCGTTGATGAAGAAAGCACACATGAAACTGGGTCTGAAACAGGATAAGGCAACGGTTTTTGGAAAGACGGTGGACTTACAATTTACACAGTGGGAATACTATTGTATTCCATTACTGACAAATAATATTTCAGGTGCAGTTGTTAAGGATGTGTTAATGGCAGTTGGAAATGGGACTTTAGCTGATAAAAAGCTTGTTGTATAAAAACTGCATAGGCAATTTGCGCATCTGTCTCCTCGGAGTCTGAAAAATGTATTAAAGGATGCAAGGGTAAGGGATGAAGATTATACTAAGCTGATAGAACAGGTTAATGATTGTTGTGAAGTTTGTAGGAAGTACAGAAGGACACCATCACGACCGATAGTAACCCTAGGATTAGGCCAGGGATTTTAACGACATTGTGGCCATGAAACTTAAAATTGAGATAAAGCTAACAATATATTTATTTTACATTTTGTAGATTTAGCAACCAGATTTAGTCAATCAACTATTGTATGAAGTAAAGAAAAGAGAGTAATTCTGGATCAAATCATGGAAAATTCGATAAGGACAGGAATGGTCCCACCGGCAAAATTCCTTACGGACAATGTGGGAGAATTTGCTAATGATGAGTTCCGGGATATGTGTGAAAATGTGAATATCACAGTTATGAATACAACTGCAGAAAGCCCATTTAGTAATGGTGTGTGTGAAAGAAACCATGCAGTAATAGATGACATGTTCCAGAAAATTTTGGCAGATAGACCAAACTGCATGGCCGGTACATGCAAAGAATTCATTGCAGGTGGTTGGGGGCTATAACCCCTATCAATTTTTCATTTCATTTCAATTAGTGTTTGATAGAAATCCTATAAATCCATTCATTTTGGATGACAAGCCTCCAGCTTGGGAAGGGACTACAATTAGCTCTGCCTTTGCTGAGCATTTAAATGCATTACATAGCAGTAGAAAAGCTTTTTTGGAAGCAGAAGTCTCTGAAAGAATTCGCAGAGCTTTAAGGCATAATGTACAGCCATGAAATACCATTTTTCAGCAAGGAGACATAGTATACTGTAAGAGAGAGAATTTTAATGAATGGAAAGGTCCAGGGAAGATCATAGGCATAGATGGCAAAACAACTATTTTGCAACTTGGCAAACAAACTGTTAGAGTACATTCATCAAGGATAATGGGTACAGATTACAAATTTTCAAATTTAGACAGAGCAGACAGACATGATGAGGAACCAGAGTCATCTGCTACGCATGTGTTACAGAACTATGAGGACCAGCTAACTGATATAGACAGGGTTTCTGTAGGAGGAATACAATACTTCTGATGAATTGGAACAGGCTATTTTTCCAAAAGGACAACTGCCAAAAATTGGTACAAACGTAACATACTTGCCTGAAGGTCAGTCAATGGAAGGATGCAACTGTTATTAGTAGAGCAGGGAAGGCCACTGGAAAGTATAAACATTGGTTGAATGTACCACATTCAGGGGAGGGTGTCAAGACAATGGATTGGGAACATGACATTCAAAAATGGAGGGCACAGAAATGCAGTGCCAGTTCAGATAGTACATCGGATAGCGAACAGGTCCGCAGGAAAAGGTCGCGAAGTATTGAAAGGACATCCCACAGCAGAAGGGAAAGATCAAGAAGTAGCAGTACAGAACAAGATACCAGGCGGGATAGGGGACGTAGTTTATCAAGGTCTCGGAACATGGGTAAGACTATAAATACTATGAGGAGTAGAAGCCCACATGCACGTGAGATTTTGGTGGCTTCCAATAAATTAGATGAAAAAGTTATAAAAGATGCCAAACAGCAAGAACTGCATAGCTGGAGTGAATTTGGGGTATACAGGGAAGTACGGGATAGGAGACAAAGAGCTCTATCCCACAGATGGATTTGCACGGAAAAGGTTCATCCGGATGGAACATATAAGGCAAAGGCCAGGCTTGTGGCAAGGGGATTTGAAGAAAACTTAGATCAGGATTTAAGGGTAGATTCAGCTACGGCAGCAAAGGTTATTTTAAAGATCTCCTTGGCTCTATTAGCCACAAAGGCATGGGAATGCAAATCTATAGATATAAAAGCTGCTTTTTTGCAGGAGCATCAGCTTCAGAGGGACATTTTTCTCCATCTTCCTAAAGAGGCAGCTAACACAGAAGGGGTACTCTGGAAGTTGAACAAATGTGTATATGGATTGAATGATGCGTCTAGAGTCTGGTATTTTTCGGTAAGGTCAGTTTTGTTAAAGTTAGGCTGTTGCCAGTTGAAAGCAAATGTTTTACTGGCACGATAAAGAAAATCTTTCTGGCATCTTTATTATGCATAATCGATGATTTTCTGTGGGGTAGGACTAGTGATTTTGAAGCTATTGTAATCTCTGGTTTGAGGACAGAATTCAGGGTTGGAAGTCAGGTTTAGATAGAGATAGATAGAGAAATACAGCACAGAACAGGCCCTTCGGCCCACGATGTTGCGCCGAACTTTTGTCCTAGGTTAATCATAGAATTTTGGACAATTTGTCATGGCCAATCCACCCAACCTGCACATCTTTGGACTGTGGGAGGAAACTGGAGTACCCGGAGGAAACCCACGCAGTCACGGGGAGGATGTGCAGACTCCACACAGACAGTGACCCAAGTCGAAATCGAACTTGGGACCCTGGAGCTGTGAAGCAATTGTGCTATCCACAATGCTACCGTGCTGCCCTTAAGAAGTTAACCTACACTCCCTTATTCTACCCTAATCCAAGTACCTATCCAATAGCCGTTTGAAGGTCCATAAATTTTCCGACTCAACTACTACCACAGGCAGTGCATTCCATGCCCCCACTACTCTCTGGGTAAAGAACCTACCTCTGACATCCCCTCTATATCTTCCACCATTTATCTTAAATTTATGTCCCCTTGTAATGGTGTGTTCCACCCGGGGAAAAAGTCTCTGACTATCTACTCTATCTATTCCCCTGATCATCTTATAAACCTCTATCAAGTCGCCCCTCATCCTTCTCCGTTCCAATGAGAAAAGGCCCAGCACCCTCAATCTTTCCTCGTATGACCTACTCTCCATTCCAGGCAACATCCTGGTAAATCTCCTCTGCACCTTTTCCAGAGCTTCCACATCCTTCCTAAAATGAGGTGACCAGAACTGCACACAGTACTCCAAATGTGGCCTGACCAAGGTTTTGTACAGCTGCATCATCACCTCACGGCTCTTAAATTCAATCCCTCTGCTAATGAACGCTAGCACACCATAGGCCTTCTTCACAGCTCTATCCACTTGAGTGGCAACTTTCAAAGAACAATGAACATAGACCCCAAGATCTCTCTGCTCCTCCACATTGCCAAGAACCCTACCATTAACCCTGTATTCCGCATTCAGATTTGTCCTTCCAAAATGGACAACCTCACACTTGTCAGGGTTAAACTCCATCTGCCACTTCTCAGCCCAGCTCTGCATTCTATCTATGTCTCTTTGAAGCCGACAACAGCCCTCCTCACTATCCACAACTCCACCAATCTTCGTATCATCTGCAAATTTACTGACCCACCCTTCAACTCCCTCATCCAAGTCGTTAATGAAAATCACAAACAGCAGAGGACCCAGAACTGATCCCTGCGGTACGCCACTGATAACTGGGCTCCAGGCTGAATATTTGCCATCCACCACAACTCTCTGTCTTCTATCGGTTAGCCAGTTTGTTATCCAACTGGCCAAATTTCCCACTATCCCATGCCTCCTTACTTTCTGCATAAGCCTACCATGGGGAACCTTATCAAATGCCTTACTAAAATCCATGTACACTACATCCACTGCTTTACCTTCATCCACATGCTTGGTCACCTCCTCAAAGAATTCAATAAGACTTGTAAGGCAAGACCTACCCCTCACAAATCCGTGCTGACTATCCCTAATCAAGCAATGCCTTTCCAGATGCTCAGAAATCCTATCCCTCAGTACCCTTTCCATTACTTTGCCTACCACCGAAGTAAGACTAACTGGCCTGTAATTCCCAGGGTTATCCCTATTCCCTTTTTTGAACAGGGGCACGACATTCGCCACTCTCCAATCCTCTGGTACCACCCCTGTTGACAGCGAGGACGAAAAGATCATTGCCAACGGTGCATTTAAATATATTGGACTGGAAATCGGACAGACAAAGTTAGGGGCAACTTTACAACAGCAATCTTATTTGGAGAGCATTGGCCCAATAGGAATTAGTCGTGGTTGGGTTTCACAAAAAGACGCAGTGGTTTCATAAATGGAAAAAGAGCAACTGCAAAGTTTAATTGAGTAACTGAATTGGTGAGGTAGACAGACTAGACCGCACGTGTATTTTGATGTCTTAGAGTTGAGTACAAAAATGAATGATCCCAAAGTGGAAGACATAATAAGAGCAAATAAAGTGTTGGTCAAACTAAAAATGCAGGAGTGTGTTTTGAGGTTCCCTGTTTTAGGTGACCTTAGCAAATTAAACTCATAGTTTATAGTGATGCGTACTATGCAAATTTATGTGATGGGGTTTCAAGCGCAGGAGGTTTTATAATTTTCCTTTTGGGGAACAATGGAAATGTTGCCCTCTTGTGTGGGAAACAAAGAAAATAAGGAGAGTGGTCAAAAGCACTTTGGCTGCTGTGACGTTAAGCCTTGTGGAGGTGGTGGATATAGCATTTAATATATCTCAGATAAATCCCTGTGGGAAAATGTGCACTCTACAAAAAGTGTCAATGAGAAAAGGCAAAGGATAGACATCACAAGTTTAAAGCAGATGTTGGACAGAGGGGAGATAGCAAAAATTAAATGGGTCGACAGTAGCTGTCAATTGTCCAACTGTTTTACGAAAAGAGGGGCTAGCTCATAGAAACGTTTTGATATTGTTAATGAAGGGCGCCTGTTTCTGTGACTTTGTTTTTTTTCTTTCCAAAACTGAAAAAAAGAAGGGGGGAAATTGCATGTATTTAGAGTTTCTTGTAATTTTGTTTTCACTGAATTATTTTTTTTTCTCCAAGGGGAGACTTTTAAGGAATGGGCTCAGAGACATTCCAATTAAATGTCTTATTTATGTTAAGTATCCAATAATTGACACATATGTAAAGGTGGCCTTTGAGGCATGTGATGTGCTCAGAGAGTTTTTGTAGAGTTGTGTTAAAGGAAAATAAAGGTGTTTGTGAGAAGGAGAAGAACTTCTGACTCTTTATACAACAAAAGCTAAACGGCTAACATATATAAGATTTATTGTCACATGCACCAAGGTCCAGTAAAAAGTATTGTTCTGTGTAGAGTCAAGGCAGATCATTCCATACATGAAAAAACATAGGGGGCAGGATTCTCGGAGCTCCGCCGACGGTACACGATTCTCCGAGGAGCGGAGAAACAGCGCTATTTGCGGCAGCGCATTTGGCGCGCGCCAGTCGCGGGCCGCTATCCGTGGCCGGGCCACCGATCCTCCGGCCTTAATGGGCCGAGTGGCTGCGCGGAAACAGCAGAGTCCCGCCGACGCCATCCAAACCTGCTCGCAGCCGGCGGGAACTCTGCGTGCAGGGTCGGGGGGGCGACCTGTGGGGGGTGGGGGGGAGTGGGGCACGTTCACCGGGGGTGGGGGGTCTCCAATGGCAGGCTGGCCTCTCCAGCCCCGGCCCTATTTTGTTACGTGGCCGGCCCCTGAACCCCCACGCCATGCTGCGTCGGGGCCAGCTGGTTTAGCTCACCAGGCTAAATCGCTGGCTTTTAAAGCAGACCAAGCAGGCCAGCAGCACGGTTTGATTCCCGTACCAGCCTCTCCGAACAGGCGCCGGAATGTGGCGACTAGGGGCTTTTCACAGTAACTTCATTGAAGCCTACTCGTGACAATAAGCGATTTTCATTTTCATTTCATTTCATTCAGGAAGTCCCCCGCGCATGCGCGGGTCGGTGTGGTGCCACTGCGCATGCGCAGTGAACCGTGCTGGTCCCCAATAGGGGCCAGAATTGGTAGTGCCCACGCCCATTTCCTGCCATCGTGAAACGCAACGGCGTTCATGACGGCACGGACACTCTGCCTCCATTTCGGAGAATCCCGCCCAAGACATAAGATAAAAAAGCTAAATGCGATAAATAAATTGCTGCAGGGATCCATCAAATAAAACTGTTTTGATAGTAAACTAATGATTGTTGGCAAGATTTACAATTAGACACATTGTGCTTGTGCAGGAATGCTACTGATTAACAAATGGGCTACTAATAAACTAATGATCATTTAAATTATTCAAATAGGCTAAATTTTCAAAACCTGCATTCGATACAACATTAACATCATATGCTGCTTGCAATCCTAATACATATAGCATGAAAAATGAAGGCAGTGTTTCAGAATCACGGTCTGTACTGCTCCTAGAAGCCATCACATGCATTCTTAATCATGAAGCTGTCTCGCTTGGCTGAATATGGAGTTTCAAATTAAATTGAACAAAGTGTTGATGAAGCTGGAATGAAGCACAGGGGGCTGGATTCTCTGCCGGGATGCTCCGTTTTGCCGGCAGCCCGGGGTGGGGCTGCCCCACAATGGGAAACCCCATTGACCAGCTGGTAAAACGGAGCATCCCACCGGCGTGCTGAACCAGAAATCTAGCGCGGCGGGACGGAGAATCCAACCCATGGTTTTCAGATGTACATTGATTTGCTCCCAGATTTGAAGATATCAAACCAAGAGGCTAAAACCTAACACACAAGGCCAAAAAATATTCTATATACCTCGTTACATTTTGAAATTAAACAAAAGTTAACATCTGAAATGCAATTTTGTAAGGATAATGTTTGTGGCAAAACACCGGTATGTCAATTTCTTTTCATTCAGACTTTTTCTGTTAGAATTCCATTTATATTCTCTCTATTCGTTTTCAGTAATAAAGAACAAAGAACATTACAGCACAGGAACTGGCCCGTCGGCCCTCCAAGATCATGAAGCCTACCCGAACCTAAACCTTCTGCATTCCAGGATCCGTATCCCTCTATTCCCATCCTATTCGTGTATTCGTCCAGATGCCCCTTAAATGCCACTATCATATCTGCTTCCACCACCTTCCCAGGCAGCACGTTCCAGACACACACCACTCTCAAAACCTGCCACGCACATCTGTTCTAAACGTTTCCCCTCGCACCTTAAACCTGTGTCCACCCTGGGGAAAAGTGTCTGACTATCCACTCTATCCATGCCACCCATAATTTTGTAAACCTCTATCAGGTCGCCCCTCAAATTATTTCATTCCAGTGAAAACAAACTGAGTTTATTCAACCTCTCCTCGTAGCTAATACCCTCCATACCAGGCAACATCCTGGTAAACCTCTTCTGCACCCTCTCTCAAGCCTTCACATCCTCCTGGTAGTGTGGCGACCAGAATTGTACGCAATATTCCAAGTGTGGCCTAACCAATGCTTTCATGACTACCTTATCCACCTGTATTGCCACTTTCAGTGCTCTATACGCTCACATCTCTCTGCCTGTCAATACTCCCAAGGGATCTGCTATTTACTGTATAATTCCCAGTAGAAGCCAATTTTCCCAATTAGAAGGCAAAATTTAAATTCAAGGTCAGAGGTATTCTGCAATATATTCCCTCGAAACCTTTGGCTTTTATGGGTGCAATGCAAAGAAAAATGAATCAAAAGTGCATGGTGCCCCTCATGATGTAGTGTGATGAATGTAAGAGATAGGTGTATATGTATTGGGCGCGATTTAACAGGAAACACAATGTCTCGGGTGCTTCCCAGTGGCCGAGCCGGTGATATCGCGCCCTGTATTTAACGGCACATAGTGCCAGAATTTGTTTTTATATAAAAGTTTTATTCGGGTTTTTCTTTTCATATAGAGCAAAGATGAAAGTGCACATACACAGAAACTATATACATCGGTGGCCATTCACTACAATTCCTTGTTTTTCAGCAGATGCTTGGTTTTAGCTCGATCTCCTACTTCCATCTGCCCCCTTTTCCCCTCCGGGTCTCATTGTCTGGCGTGCCTTCTTCGTTCATCGGGTCTTCAAGCCTGTACCTTTTGGGGTGACACGGTGTTACACGTTATGTGTTGGGTTCTGTGCCTCTTTGTTCCTCCCTCTCCCCCAAGCTCCCGCCCCCCCAACCCCCTTTCTGTTCATTTGTGTCCATGGTTTTTCTGTGGATCCCCTCTCCCTCTAGCTTACCAGCTGTTGGCTACACACAGACCTTGGAACAGGTTGGTGAATGGCTCCCATGTTTTGTGGAAGCCCTCTTCCGACCCCCAGGCGGCAAATTTGATTTTCTCCATTTGGAGACATTCCAATAGGTCGGACAGCCAATCCGCAGCTTTGGGTGGTGCTGTCGATCGCCAGCAGAGCAGGATTCTCCGGCGGGCGATTAGGGAGGAAAAGGAAAGGGCATCGGCCCTCCCTGCCATGAAGAGATCTGGCTGTTCTGATACCCTGAAGACCGGCACTTTCAGAAAAGGCTCAACCCTCATTCCTACGACTTTGGGACATTACCTTGAAGAAGGCTGTCCAGACCTCGACACAGATGGGACATGACCAGAACATGTGGGCATGGTTGGCCGGGCCTCCTTGGCACCGTTCAGATTTGTCCTCCACCTCTGGGAAGAACTTGCTCATTCGGGTTCTGGTTAGTTGTGTTCTGTGTACCACTTTTAGCTGTATTAGGCTCAGCCTTGCGCAAGTGGAGGTGGAATTGACCCTGTGCAGGCTTCACTCAAAATCCCCATCCTATTTCAAACCCCAGGTCGTCCCTCCATTTTACCCATGTCTCGTCCAGTGATGAGCGTGCCTTTCCCAATCCAGTGATGAGCGGCCTTTCCCAATCCAGTGGTGAGCGTGCCTTTCCCAATCCAGTGAAGAGCATGCCTTTCCCAGTCCAGTGATGAGCGTGCCTTTCCCAATCCAGTGATGAGCGGCCTTTCCCAATCCAGTGGTGAGCGTGCCTTTCCCAGTCCAGTGAAGAGCGTGCCTTTCCCAGTCCAGTGATGAGCGTGCCTCTCCCAGTCCAGTGGTGAGCGGCCTTTCCCAGTCCAGTGATGAGCGGCCTTTCCCAGTCCAGTGAGGAGCGTGCCTTTCCAGTCCAGTGATGACCCTGCCTTTCCCAGTCCAGTGATGAGCGTGCCTTTCCTAGTCCAGTAGTGAGCGGCCTTTCCCAGTCCAGTGATGAGTGGCCTTTCCCAGTCCAGTGATGAGCAGCCTTTCCCAGTCCAGTGATGACCGTGCCTTTCCCAGTCCAGTGATGAGCAGCCTTTCCCAGTCCAGTGGTCAGCGTGACTTTCCCAGTCCAGTGGTGAGCGGGCCTTTCCCAGTCCAGTGGTGAGCGGCCTTTCCCAGTCCAGTGAAGAGCGTGCCTTTCCAAATCCAGTGAAGAGCGTGCCTTTCCCAATCCAGTGAGGAGCGTGCCTTTCCCAATCCAGTGAGGAGCGTGCCTTTCCCAATCCAGTGAGGAGCGTGCCTTTCCCAGTCCAGTGATGAGCGTGCCTTTCCCAGTCCAGTGGTGAGCGGCCTTTCCCAATCCAGTGAAGAGCGTGCCTTTCCCAGTCCAGTGGTGAGCGGCCTTTCCCAGTCCAGTGAAGAGCGTGCCTTTCCCAATCCAGTGAAGAGCGTGCCTTTCCCAATCCAGTGAGGAGCGTGCCTTTCCCAATCCAGTGAGGAGCGTGCCTTTCCCAGTCCAGTGGTGAGCGTGCCTTTCCCAATCCAGTGAGGAGCGTGCCTTTCCAAATCCAGTGGTGAGTGTGCCTTTCCCAGTCCAGTGATCAGCGTGGATCGCGCCCAACAGCTTCCCGCTAACAAGGGAGAGCTGCTCATACACCTCTCCCTCCGAACCAGCTCCCAGGCATCACATGGTCATGGCACCACGTGGACCTGCTCCACGCTTTGGGGATGCCACCTTGGACAGGCTGCTGGACGGGACATCCTGTTCCCCTGAGGGGGTCAGAGGACTGGCTGCAGGGCTGCCAATGCTGCCTGGAAGGCAGCAGCCGTCAGTTCGGGCAGCATGATCAGGAGGACCGTCGTCCAGTGCAGCAAGCTGACCAATGACCTCCACCATAAGGGTAAGTTAACACCAGCCTCCTGGCATCAGCCATGCCTGTCACCTCCCTGACCAGCGCCATTTCCCCCACCTCACATCCCCCAGGGCATATTACCGTGCTTGTGCCCCAGCACACTCTGGCACCCACCAGCCCAACCTCTCTATGCCCAGGAGCGTTGCCCATTCTTGCCATCTGCCATAGACCCCCTGTCCCAGCAGGAATGGTTATCCCATAATAGGCAGGAAAGGGCGCAGACTGGCGGCGGGGTTCCGGACATCAAATCCTCACCCCTGATGAGTAATGGGCCCTTGAGATCGCAGGGTTGGCCGAGGAGACAGCAGTCACTGACAGTGAAGTTGTCCTGTGCCGCAGAGCTGAGGATCTATTGCCTCTTCAGCCAGATGACCTGTCTCAAGTGAGTTACTCATGCCAGACAAAATTATCTTTCACTCCCACAGAGCTCATGTCCATTCTCTTGCAGGATCTGCACCTGATGGGGCTGGGGCTGGGCCCTCTAGTGTCGCACAGCCCCTGCCATCCAAGAGACGACCTCCGTGGAGACCACCATCAACACATCACAGTTATCCTCCCCACCCTCCGCCAGTGCAGAGACACACACCTCGGTTGGCGACACTAGTGGGCAGGCTTCTAGGGCACAATCTGATGAGCACCACACAGTTGCTGATGCCCATCAGGTGGAGGCAGGAAATTCAAAGGGAGTCCACAGTTGGAGGTCTGCTGGATCCCAGGAAACAGTTGAGTCCCAGTCAGATGTTTTTTTTAAATTTACAGTACCCAATTATTTTTTTCCAAATAAGGGGCAATTTAGTGTGGCCAATCCACCCACCTGCACATCTTTGGGTTGTGGGGGTGGGACCCACACAGACACGGGGAGAATGTGCAAACTCCACATGGACAGTGACCCGGGGCCGGGATTGAACCCGGGTCCTTGCTCCGTGAGGCAGCAGTGATAACCACTGTGCCACCGTGCCACATCTGAGGCCCAGCAAAATGTTGCCATGGTACTGCAGAGCGTGGCCCAGATGCAGGTGGACGTTGCCATGGTGCTGCAGAGCGGTGCCCAGATGCAGGTGGACGTTGCCATGGTGCTGCAGAGCGTGGCATAGATGTAGGTGGACGTTGCCATGGTTCTGCAGAGCGTGGCCCAGACGCAGGTGGACGTTGCCATGGTACTGCAGAGCGTGGCCCAGATGCAGTTGGACGTTGCCATGGT
The DNA here is from genome assembly GCF_902713615.1 of Scyliorhinus canicula. NCBI lineage: Eukaryota > Metazoa > Chordata > Chondrichthyes > Carcharhiniformes > Scyliorhinidae > Scyliorhinus > Scyliorhinus canicula. The sequence continues at coordinate 110,101,657 of NC_052146.1, read as the reverse complement.
ACTGCAGAGCGTGGCCCAGATGCAGTTGGACGTTGCCATGGTACTGCAGAGCGGGGCCCAGATGCAGTTGGACGTTGCCATGGTACTGCAAAGCGTGGCCCAGATGTAGGTGGACGTTGCCATGGTACTGCAGAGCGTGGCCCAGATGTAGGTGGACGTTGCCATGGTACTGCAGAGCGTGGCCCAGATGCAGTTGGACGTTGCCATGGTACTGCAGAGCGTGGCATAGATGCAGTTGGACGTTGCCATGGTACTGCAGAGTGTGGCCCAGATGCAGTTGGACGTTGCCATGGTACTGCAGAGTGTGGCCCAGATGCAGGTGGAATTACCGAGGCTCTCTGGGGTATTTTCCAGTCACTGAGGAGCATTGCCAAGGGCATCAACACCAGACAATAGGGAGGCACCAGGACTGGCAGTGCCGGATGATGCAGAGTCCTATGGAGCTCCCTCCAGCTGCCCCTGCGTCCCATGGGGACTCCCAGTCCCCCACGGGCACCGTCCAGGAGTCGGATCCTCTGGGCGCCGATCTGGTGCCTTCCACCAGGCAGGTGACAGTGGTCTCCACCTCACTCAATTCCCCCCCCCCCTCCTGACACCAACATCTCAAGGTTGGCAGGCAGAACAGGATGGCACAGCGATGCCAGTGACACCGGTAAGTCAGCCTGGCACAGCGATGCCAGTGACACCGGTAAGTCAGCCGCCTCCCTCCGGCTCCAGGCCTCCCAGAGGACGCTCACCACGGTCATCAAAGGCCAAGAGCACGAAAAGCAGCAGGCGGTCTCCACCTCTGACGTGTATCCTGGGGACACATCTGGATGTAGCGGTAGAGCACGGAAGCTTAAGAAAATTGGAGGATCACTGAGTGCACTGGGGAATTGGCGGGGAGTGGGGGGTGGGAGGGGTACCATCTTTAACCAGCGACAATGAGGCTTTCGAACGTTCACAATAAAAACATGCCACACCTGATACATATGAAGCTCTGTCATGTTATTCTTCACAGCTGGCCTGTCTGCACCCTCGCCCCACGGGCACAGTGGTCCTACATCAAGACCCCCGATACAGACCACGTGCAGGTGATGGGTGTGAGCGCACTGTCAGCAGAAAGACAGGAGTCAGACTTTGGCAAAAACCGAGGAGCACCAGAGCTTTTCTCAGAGTGAGTTGTCATCACTCTCCTGCCTTGTACATTGACTGGATGACATTACTGACACAGGCATATCACCCTGGGGTGATGTTACACAGACCTTGGGAGGATGGAACAGGGTAGTCGGGGAGAGAGCGGGTGAGAGGGAGATGGGCTGGTCATGGTCAATGGGGTGAGGGGGAAAAGAGGGGTGAGCTGACGGTGTAAGCCTCGTCCTATGAAAAGCCGGCGAGCATGAGGGCCTCCCTGACCTTCCGGGCATGCCAGACCCTCGCCGCTGCCGGTCCTCCTTTGTCTGGCTGCTCCCGCAGGTCCTCTTCGGTCTTGTCCAGCAGGTCTCCTGGTCCTCCCCTCCTCAGGTGAGGCTGCAGGTCCCTCCTCCTCCTCCAGTGTTAACCGGAAGTTGTGCCAGGTTGTAGAGGACACAGCAGACCACCACAAAGCAAGACCCTCTGGGGGGTGTACTGCAGTGCACCACCAGAGTGGTCCAGGCATCCGAACCGCATTTACTGCAGTCCGATGGCCCGCTCAATGACAGCAACATGGGCCTCTTCATATCAGGTTTCCACATCGGACACCGGCCTCCGCACAGGGGTCATCAGTCAGGGTCTCAGCGAGCATCCCTTATCGCCCAAGAGCCAACTCGTTATCCTGAAGTGGTCATCGAAGACTCTGGGGATCTCCGGGTGTACCAGGAAGTAGCTGTCGTACAGACTCCCTGGGAAGCGTGCACACATGTGAATGATCCGGAGGTGGTTATCACTCACGAGTTGAATATTCAGGGAGGGGAACCCCTTGCTCTTAATGAAGGGTATTCCCCGATGCTCCCGGTGTGCGCAAGGAGACATGATTGCCTTCAATTACCCCGTAGACCTTTAGGGCGGGATTCTGCGGGAATCGGCGGGGCGGGCAACTCCGGCGCGAAGGAGTGACGTGAACCACTCCGGCGTCGGGCCGCCCCGAAGGTGCGGAATTTTCCGCGCCTTCAAGGGCTAGACTGGCACCGGAGTGGTTTGCGCCACGCCAGCCGGCGCAGGAGGGGCTTGGCGCATGCCAACCGGCGCCGGAGGGCCTCCGCCGGCCGGCATGAGTTGCCGTATGTGCAGGAGCACGATCGTGTGCTGGTGTCATCCCAGCGCATGCGCAGGGGGGTTCATCTCCGTGTCGGCCATCGTGGAGGACCACAGCAACTGAAGCGGAGGAATAGAGTGCCCCCACGGCACAGACCCGCCCGCGGATCGGTGGGCCCCGATCACGGGCCAGACCACCGTGGGGGCACCTCCCGGGGCCAGATACCCCCGCGCCCCCCCTAGGACCCCGGAGGCTGCCCCGCGCTGCCAGGTCCCACCGGTAAGTACCTGTTGTAATTTACGGCAACAGGACCGGACTAGAATGGGCGGCCACTCAGCCCATCGCGAGCCGGAGAATCGTCGGGGGGACCGCTACCAATGGCCCCCGACCGGCGCGGCGTGATTCCCGCCCCCCCCCCCCCCCCCAAATCCCCGGCGCCGGAGAATTCGGCAACCAGTGGGGGCGGGATTCACGCCGCCCCCCCCCCCCCCCCCCACCCAGGGATTCTCCGACCCGATTTTGGGGGGGGGGGGGTCGGAGAATCCCGCCCGTTATATCCCTGTGATGGTGGAGTTGGAGAATCCTGCTGCCAAGGCATATTGATGGGCTTAATCTAGCTCAAAGTTTATATTGTTGGCTGCACGGGCATTCAGGACATCCGTGACTTCATAGATGCACTTGTGGCTGTAGCTTGGGAAATGCCGCAGAAGTTCCCGCTCGAGCCCTGGAATGAACCCATTGCATAAAGGTTCAGGGCTGTGGTGTCCTTCATGGTCACCGGGAGCGGGTGTCCTCCTCCTTCACGGGGTGTCAAGTTTGCAAGTCTTATGGGGCACACATTGTCCAACATCTTCTCAAACAACTAATAACGCTTGTACACCTTGGACCATCACTGGCGTCCACCTCTGGGTCCCTCCCCAGCCTGAGGGCAATTGGGTCTGGGGGTGTGTGGTAGTCCCCTGCACATGGCATCCCGCCTCAAGCCTGTGTCGACGCTGCTGCCCCCTTCTGCAGTGTCTGACTGCCTAGCCTGCCACCTGCACTGCGAGGGCTGCCGCTGTGAGGTCAACAACATCATCTATCTTGGTTGCAGTAGGGGATTGGATGAGGGAGACTGACAATCAGTTAGGGCTTGCACCCCGAAACCATCAAATCCCCCTAGCCTCCCCCACCCTACGTGACCCGCTTTCTCTCAGAGTGCCATCCACCAAGCCAATTGTGCTGGAGGGCCATGCCCTACACACTCAACCCCGCCACATCAGGAGCCTCTAGACCCCAGACCACTGGGAATACCTGCTGGGAATACTCGGGGGAGTGTGCTCAGGAACCCTCCTCTGATCCACACACGCATCCTCTGGTTGCGGGGATATCCCAGTTCTGAAGCCCAGCTCTTGGGTGTTTGATTGTTGGCTGGTAACCCTTCAGGGTTCAGGAAAAGTGTCCAGGCCTCACAGTTCTATTGAACGCTAGACAATAAAACTCGTCTGAGACATGACACGTGTACCCACGAGAATACACTTGGGCTGTACTGGGAATACTACAAGGGCTGGTTCATCACAGGGCAAAATCGCTGGCTTTGAAAGCAGACTAAGGCAGGCCAGCAGCACGGTTCAATTCCCGTACTGGCCTCCCCGAACAGGTGCCGGACTGTGGCGACTAGGGGCTTTTCACAGGAACTTAATTTGAAGCCTATTTGTGACAATAAGCGATTTTCATTTCATTTTCATTTTTTTCACACTTGAGAATATTTTGTTTATTAAGCGGTCAACAGTACCTCTATACAAAGAGATGAAAACCAGCTACTTAATAGTCCATACATCACACCATTAATCAACAAGGAAAAGACACTGCGCCATACCACACAAGTACCTTTTTGCTTCAGAATATCAGTACAAACACAAAATATAACAGTTCATTTGTACAAAGAAAACAAAACACACTGTATTACCCCTCGCAGGTCCTCAATAAAATGGAAGATCCTTGCCGGTCTATGTTTTTCAGACCTCCTTATCCGGGCCCCTGGGCTGTGTGCTGAAAAACTTAAATGGCTCCTCACCTCCTCCAATCCTCTCAGCAGCCATTGCGCTAGATTCCCTTTTTTACATAGGAATGCTAAATGGCGCCTGCATGACCTCTCGCTGGGGAGCCAGTTAGCTCCTGGAATTGGACTTCCATCTCGCTATTGAGATGGAGTTTTTCCCCAATTAGTGTCTCACCATGTCTAGGTGGGATCCTGAAAATGGCAACAGGAGCTGGTCTGTTACATCACGAACCAATTCAAGTCCAGCATGGATCCCAATTTCGGCCTCTCGCACAATTTAACCGCCATACTCGGATCCAGGCCTGGCACAACGTGGTTGTTAAATTGAGCCCACTGTGTTTTATATCCATTTCAGTAAAGTTTTTAAAAGCCAGGGTTACAGTAATTATTTGTTGCAGTAACAACATTAAAGCATCTAGGTTAAGGTACAGATTCTGCATCTGCTAAAGCTGCAATTTAGAGGTTGTAAAAGGTCAGGTTATTATTAATTTTAACCATTTACTTGTTTACAAAGGGATGCCTGATGGAACTTTGTTACGATTGCTGGAGATTCCCTGGAGAGATAATTTATGAAGGTTTTTATGTAATCCTACCTAAGTTGGTCAGAGAACACCTTAGCGTTAAAGATGATGTAATTAATGGGAGGAGCCAGGACTGTCTGTAGTTCTGCAGTTTGATAAGAATTTGGCAGTCTGTTAAAAGCTTTTAAGTTGAACAGCGATTTTGCCAAATGCTGACAGGTTAAGTGGGATTTTCTGACAAAACAGAGGGATTTTCAGGATGTTCTTGAAAGGTTCTCTTTCCAAAAAGTCCCGACACAAATAAATAAGTAAACCTGCTTTGATAACTTGATTTATAAGTGGCATTTGAACTGTATTGGGGTTGCTTGGTTAGAATATGAATAGTGAAGGTGAAAGTTAAATTTTTTTCCTGGAGTCTAAGAACTATTTAACCGATAAATATAAAGCTATTTCTTTGATGTTAATGTGGTTAATTCTGTGTTTAAATTTGTATTTAAATTAAAGTTTGCTTCAGCATAAAAGATAACTATTGGTCAGAGTCATCACTCCTGAGGTAAAGTATCCCTTCCTCACAGTTTTACAAATTTTTAAAAAGTGTTTGGGTTCTTGTCCAGCATCCTCACAAAAGTTGGGGTCTGGTCTGGGATGTTAACTATAGGAGGCATTGTAGTCTACTCAGCTACATAATAATAATAATCTTTATTATTGTCACAAGTAGGCTTACATTAACACTGCAATGAAATTACTGTGAAAATCCCCTAGTCGCCACATTCCGCGGCGCCTGTTTGGATACACAGAGGGAGATTCAGAATATCCCATTCACCGAACAAGCACATTTTGTGGGACTAGTGGGAGGAAAGTGGAGCACCCGGAGGAAACCCACTCAAACACAGGGAGAATGCGCAGACTCCACATAGACAGTGACCCAAGCGGTAATCGAACCTCGTACCCTGGTGCTGTGAAGCAGCAGTGTTAACCACTGTGCTATCGTGCCGCCCTGACCCACTTTGTTATGTGGCAGTTATGTCATCCACCAAAAACGGTGTTTAATCTGTTAAACCATAAGTCAATCCCTACCATTAAGGACATATGCAACTTATATCAGGAAGATTAAAGTCAGCAATCCATGACATAACAAAAACCTGCTTTAAATTTGAGGCACGCTTTGGCTTTCAAAATATCAAAATGAAACTTAAAAATCTTTCACACACCTACACAAACTACTTAATGTCAAAGATTCAACGGTCAAAACAAACCAGTTCTATGGCACTGTCAGCATAACAGGAAATGATCGATTTTGATGTTAATTCTCACAAAATGGAACAAATATGATTTTTCTTTGGAGGAGGGTGAAAACAATATATTTTCACCTCCGCAAAAACTGATTCTTCACATCAGCAGAAGTAGCAACATCTGCATATTGCACAAAGAGCTGTGTCAGGGTTGCTGCTGCAGTTCAGAAGGCTGGCATCTTACATACACACCTTTGGGGTCAAACCATTCCTCAGAACATGTGGAGATTACTTTGAAGCAAAAAAATTTTTAAATCCTCAGAACATGTAGAAATTACATTGAAGCAAAATTCAAAACACAATTCTTCACTTTGACAAGAGTTCGTCAATCTGAAATGTCCACTCTTTCTCTGTCCCCGGATGCTGCCAAATCTGCTAAGTATTTCCAGCATTTTCAGTTTTCATTGTCGATACTGCTCAGTATCACTGAAGTTTTTTGTCCTCCACTCATCGGTAAATTCACAAGAATACAAAATGTTGTCGCACAATCCGTGTCCCGGAGACTGATCTTCAATTCCTGCAGCCTCCAGTCTAACCTAGCTAGTAAAAGAAGGAAAAATCCTAAGACGTTTTATAAGTATATCAATGGGAAGAAGATAACCAGGGAAAGAGTGGGACCCATTAAGGACCAAGGGAGAAATCTGTGGGTGGAGCCAGAGGACATTGATAGGGCGTTGAACAAATTTTTCACATCTGTCTTCACCCAAGAGAATTAGGAGGTGGATATAGGAATCAGGAAGAGAGACTGTGAGGTTCTTGAGCAAATTGTCATAGGGAGTAACAAGGTTTTGGAGGTGTTGGAAGGTTTAAAAGTGGACACATCTCCAGGTCCGGATGAATTGTGTCCCAGGGTGCTGTGGGAGGCGAAGGAGGAGATTGCCAGGGCTCTGACCCAAATTTTCAATTCCTCTCTAGCTACGGGGGAGGTGCCAGAGGACTGGAGAACAGCTAATGTGGTTGCACTATTTAAGAAAGGTTTATCATAGATAAACTTATCATAGATAGGTTTATCATAGGTTGTAGAGATAACTGAGGGAACTACAGATAGGCGAGTCCCACATCATTGGTAGGGAAACTATTGGAGAAAATTCGGAAGGACAGAATCTATCTCCACTTGGAGAGGCAAGAGGGAAAATGCCGGAAAATCTCAACAGATCTGGCAGCATCTATAGAAAAGAGCTAATGTTTTGAGTCCAGGTGACCCTTTGTCAAAGCCCACCTGGACTCGAAACGTTAGCTCTTTTCTCTCCCTACAGATGCTGCCAAACCTACTGAGATTTTCCAGCATTTTCTCTTTTGGTTTCAGATTCCAGCATCCACAGTAATTTGCTTTGATCACGGGTAGTCAGCATGGATTTGTCAGAGGGAGGTCATGCCTAATTTGATTTAATTTTTTGCGCATGTGACCAGGTGTGTAGGTTAGGATAGTGCAGTTGATGTGGTTTACATGGATTTCAGCAAAGCATGTGACAAAGTCCCACATTGTAGACTTAGAAAGAAAGCAAATGCACATGGGATACAGGGTGATTTGATAAGGTGGATTCAAAATTGGCTTAGTTTAGGAGACAGAGGGCGATGTCAGACAGCTGCTTTAATGTCTGGAAGCCAGTGTCCAGTGGCGTACCACAGGGATCCATGCTGGGCCCCCGATTGTTTTTGTCATTTATATAAATGGGCGGTAGGATCAGTAAGTTTGTGGATGACACAAAGATTGGCCGGGTGATTAACAGTGAAGTTGAGTGTCTTGGGATTACAGGAAGATTTCTTTTTATTAATTTTGAGGACCCAATACTTCTTTCCATTTTAGGGCCAATTTAGTGTGGCCAATGCACCTACCCTTCACATCTTTTTGGGTTGTGGAAGTGAGACCCATGCAGACACGGGGAGAATGTGCAAACTCTATAAAACAGTGGACTGGGGCCGGGATCGATTCCAGGTCTGCAGCGCCGTGAGGCAACAGTGCTAGCCACCGTGCCACCCCAGGATTACAGGAAGATATGGAAGGGATGGTCAAATGGACAGGCAAGTGGCAGATGAAATTTAACCCTAAAAAGTGTGAGGTGGTACACTTTGGAAGGAGTAATTTGACAAGGAAGTGTTCAATGAATGCCTGGCACTGGGAAGTTCTGAGGAACAAAGTGACCTTGAAGTGTTTGTCCACAGATCTCTGAAGGAGGAAGGACAGGTTAATAGGGTGGTGAAAAAGTCATTGGGACACTTGCCTTTATCAATTGGGGCATAGATTACAAAAGCAGGGAAGTCATGATGGAGCTGTATAGAACTTTGGTGCGGCTACAGCTGGAGTACCGTGTGCAATTCTGGTCACCACATTATAGGAAGGATGTGATTTCACTGGAGCGGGTGCAGAAGAGATTCACCAGGGTGTTGCCTGGGATGGAACATTTAAATTATGAAGCGAGGTTGGATAGGCTTGGGTTGTTTTCGCTGGAGCAGAAAAGATTGACGGACGACCTGATAGAGGTGTACAAGATTATGAGAGGCATGGACAGGGAGCAGCTGTTCCCCTTTGTTGAAGGGTCAGTTACAAAGAATATTATAGCACAGGAACAGGCCCTTAGGCCCTCCAAGCCTGTACCGGTCATGGTATCACCCTTGGACAAAACCCTCAGCACTTCCCAGTACCGTATCCCTCTATACTCATCCTATCCATGTATTTGTTGAGATGCCTTTTGAATGCCATTAATATATCTGCTTCCACAACCTCCCTGGCAACGCGTTCCAGGCACTCACTACCCTCCGTGTAAAAAAACCTGCCTCTAAATTCCACAAGCATTCCTCTAAATTTTGCCCCATGTACCTTAAACCTAGTGACTAACCCCACCACCCTGGGAAAGGGTGTCTGCCCATCCACTCTATCCATATCTCTCATAATCTTGTAGACCTCTATCAGGTCGCCCCTCAACCTCCATCGTTCTAATAAAAACAGTCCGGGTCTATTCAGCCTTTCTGCATAGCTAATATCCTCCATACCAGGCAACATCCTGGTAAACCTCCTCTGCACCCTCTCCAAAGCCTCCACATACTTCTGGTAGTGTGGCAGCCAGACTTGTGTGCAATTTTCCAAGTGCGGCCTTACCAAGGTTCTGTACAACTGTGGCATGACTTGCCAGTTCTTATACACAATGCCCCGTCCAATGAAGACAAGCATTCCATATGCTTTCTTGACTACCTTATCCACTTGTGTTGCCGCTTTCAAAGTACTGTGGACCTGCATGCCCAGATCTTTCCGACTTTCTATATTTCTAAAAGTTTTGCTATTTTCTGTATATTTCCCCTCTATGTTTGATCTACCAAATGCATTACCTCACATTTGCCCAGATTAAACTCCATTTGCCATTTCTCTGCCCATGTCTCCAACCTATCTATGTCCTACTATATTCTCTGACAATCCTCAACTACATCTGCCACTGTACCAACCTTGGGGTCATCCGCGATCTTACTAATCAGACTGGCTACATTTTCTTCCAAATCGTTTATGTATATTACCATAAGGCCACAAGACATAGGAGCAGAATTAGGTCACTCTGCCCAACGAGTCTGCTCCGCCATTCAATCATGGCTGACATTTTTTGCATCCCCATTCTCCTGCCTTCTCCCCATAACCCCTGATCCCCTTATTAATCAAGAGCCTATCTATCTCTGTCTTAAATACACTCAGTGATTTCGCCTCCATAGCCTTCTGCGGCAAAGAGTTCCACAGATTCACCACCTTCTGGCTGAAGAAATTCCTCCTCATCTCTGTTTTAAAGGATCGTCCCTTTAGTCTGAGATGGTGTCCTCTGCTTCTAGTTTTTCCTACAAGTGGAAACGTCCTCTCCATGTCCACTCTATCCAGGCCTCGCAGTATCCTGTAAGTTTCAATAAGATCACCCCCTTCCTTCTAAACTCCAACGAGTACAGACCCAGAGTCCTCAACAGTTCCTCATACGACAAGCTCTTCATTCCAGGGATCATTCTAGTGAACCTCCTCTGGTCCTTTGTCTAACTTCCTTGTTACTTCCTCAAAATACCCTTAACAGATTTGTCAGACATGACCTCCCCTTGTCGAAGCCGTGCTGACTCAGTCCTATTTTATCATCCACTTCCAAGTACTCTGCGATCTCATCTTTTTTTAAATTTAGATTATCCAATTATCTTTTCCAATTAAGGGGCAATTTTAGCATGGTCGAATCCACCTGTCCTGCATATCTTTGAGTTGTGGGGGTGAAACCCACGCAGACACGGGGAGAATGTGCAAACTCCACACAGACAGTGACCCAGAGCCCGGGATTCAAACCCGGGTCCTCAGCGCCGTAGGCAGCAATGTTAACCATTGCGCCACGTGCTGCCCTCGATCTCATCTTTAATAATGGACTCTAAACTCTTACCAATGACCGAAGTCAGGCTAACCGGCCTATAATTTCCCGTCTTCTGCCTTCTTCCCTTCTTAAACAACAAGAGATCCCTGCATCAATCCCTGTGGAACACCATTATTCACAACCTTCTATTTAGAAAAACACCCTTCTACTGCTAGCCTCTGCCTTCTGTGACCGAGCCAGTTCTGTATCCATCTTGCTACCTCACCTCTTATCTCGTGTGACTTCACCTTTTGCACCAGTCTGCCATGAGGCACCTTATCAAAGGCTTTACTGAAGTCCATGTGAACAACATCACCACTCTCCCCTCACAAATCATATTTGTCACCTCCTCAGAAAACGTGATCAAGTTAGTGAGGCACGACCTCTCCTTTACAAAACCATGCTGTCTATTGCCAATGAATGCATTTGTTTCGAAATGGGTAAAAATCAAGTCCCAGAGAATTTACCTACTACCGACCTAAGGGTCACCGACCTATAGTTTCCTGGATTATCCCTGCTACCTTTCTTAAACAGTGGTACCACATTAGCTATTCTCCAGTCCTCTATGACCTCACCTGTAGCCAATGAGCATACAAAGATGTCAGTCAAGGCCCCAGCAATTTCCTCTCTTGCTTCCCTCAGTATTCTAGGGTAAACCCCATCAGGCCCAGGAGACTTATTTACCTTAATATCTTTTAAAATACCCAATACCTCCTCCTTTTTGATGTCAACATGACCCAGACTATCCACACACCCTACCCAAGAATCATCTTCCACAAAATCCCTTTCTTTGGTTTACACTGATGCAAAGTATTCATTTAGCACCTCGTCCATTTCCTCTGGTTCAACACATATATTCGCCCATTGTCTTTAAGTGATCCAATGCTTTCCCTGGCCACCCTCTTGCTTTTTACATATGAATAAAAATCTTTGGGATTCACCTTAATCCTACTTGCCAAGGACTTTTCATGAACCCTCCTAGCCTTCCTAATATCCCGCTTAAGTACCTTCCTACTTTCTTTATACTCAAGGGTTTCAACTGTCCCCACCCTTCTCTACCGTACAAAAGCCTCCTTTTTCTACTTGACGAGGTTCACAATATCTCTCGTTATCCAAGGCCCCCTAAACTTCCCATACTTATCCTTCGTTCTCTCAGGAACGTGACTTTCCTGAATCCTAATCAACTGTCACTTGAAAGACTCCCACACACACAATTTCCTCTGTTGATGTTGATTCGAAGTTGATTTACCCTCCAACAGCCTCATCCAATCCAAATTCTTCAATTAGTGTCTAATGTTATCGTAATTTGTCTTTCCCCAGTTTAGCACCTACCCTCATCCCTATCCAAAAGTACCCTAAAACATTCAGAATATTGATCACTATTCCTAAAATGTTCCCCTACTGAAACCTCAACCTGTCTAGGCTCATTCTCCAATACCAGGTTCGGTACTGACCCTTCCATAGTTGGCCTATGTACATATTGCATCAAGAAGGCTTCCTGGATACACCTTACAAACTCTGCCCCATCCAAGCCCCTAGCACTAAGTGAGTCCCAGTCAGTATAGGAGAAGTTAAAATCCCTTATCACAATAACCTTATTACTTTTGCACCTATCCAAAATATCTCTACCTATCTCATTGGCAGTTGGGCCTGTAATAAACCCCCAACATTGTAATTGCCCCCTTCCTGTTCCTGAGCTCTGCCCAGATTGCCTCATTGTATGAGCCCTGCGAGGTGTCCCCCTGCAGTACAGCTATAATATTCTCCTTCACCAGCAATGCTCCTCTCCCACCCCTTTATATCCCCCTCTATCTCCCCTGAAGCATCTCTATCCTCCAATGTTCAGCTGCCAATCCTGCCCTTCCTTTAATCATGTTTCTGTGACAACCATAACATCATAGTTCCAAGTACTAATCAGTGCTCTAAGTTCATAAGTTACGAGAGGACACAAGTTCAAGGTGAGGGGTAGGAGGTTTAGGGAGATTTAAGGATAAACTCTTTTATACAACAGGTTGCATCACATCCTTTAAAAAGTACTTGGATGAGTTCTTGGCACATCATGCCTTTCGGCCAGCCCCGCTGCCGGGGGCGCCGGTTTTTTGCGCCAGTCTTCTGGTGCCAACCGCTCCAGCGCGCGGCTAGCCTCCAACGGTGGGGAGAATTCCCCACCTTTGGGGGGCCCGACCCCGGAGTGGTTGGCGCCACTCCCCTACGCTGGGACCTCCCGTCACGCCGGGTAGGGGAGAATCCCGCCCCAGGTTTCTTTTGCGCATCAGTGCAGACTTAATGGGCCGAAAGGGCCTCTTCTGCACTGTATTATCCTGCGATTGTGTGATAATCCTAGACCCCATACCTCCGGCTGCCAATACGATCAAAATCTGATTACGGTTTTACCATGGATTAAACCTTGGATCAGGAAGTAAAGGTTTGGAATAAATGAATGTTGCCTAAATTGGCAGATGTAGGCGACTATCTCAGAACATCTTGGGATTAATTTATGGAAATGAATTGGACATGGGTAAATGAGGAATACTGGCATTTTATTTACTGATACAAAATTAGAAAGCATCAAAAATTGGGAGACTAGAGTACAGGGGATCAGAGGAAGGAATGTGAAGATGGATGGTAGTAGTCGCTCAACGTGAAGCATCTTCTTGGGGAAGGATTGACAGGAAGCATTTAGATCAGCACTTGAAATGCCATAGCATACAAGGCTATGGAGCAAGTGCTGGAAAATGGGATTAGAATAGATGCATGCTTGATGGCCAGCATGGACACATTGGGTCGAAGGGCCTCTTTCAATGCTGTACAATTCTGTGACTCAATCTTTCTTGAACATATAGTTTGACCGCTCACTGTCCCTAACACATCTGCTAAGTAGTGAGCCGAGCTTTATTTTAATATGCAGAAATGACGACAGGATGTTTTACTGCTGTTTTATTCTGGCAATGTTGAGATATGCATTGCTGGAGCTGTAAATTATAAGCTCACTGCATTATTTAATTACAGCAACTGAGGCGCTTGTCATTCCTTTTATGAAGGATGAACAACAGACAATGGACCTGACCAGACAAGTAAAGGGTTAGGAGAAAACTAGTTGAAAAGAAATCTGGAAAAGGTTTGGCTTCAGAATGAAAATTTTAAAAAAACAATGAAGGAGAGAAAGGAGCTGAACAGACTTTGATTTTTTTTTAAAGTAAAAGTAAAGTTACCATAGTCCCAGATGGCCAGAGGCTGTATTCCCCTTTGAGGGGGAGAGTGACTGGTGGTGATTTAGCCTGAGAATCACCACACCTCTGGCAAGGTTGAGAAGGCAGGGCCTTCATGAATAACCTCAGCCGATACGGGAATTGAACCCTCGCTGCTGGCTTCACTCTGCATCACCAGCCAACTGAGCTAAACCGCTGCCCAGGTGTGCCCTGAGATCAGAGCGAATCCTGAACTCTTGCTCCCTATAACCGTTTTTATAGCCCCAAACTCTTGCTCTCAACCGTATTACAGTTTGTGTGGTCACCCATGGTAACTAAGAAACGCTATTCGCTCATTATTGTGTCAAACAAGACAAAGCCAAACACGAACAGATATAAAAGGAAAAGCTGCAGGATCAAGATTTGCATAGAGTATTTGATACACAAAGCCACGGGCTAGGTCTTGAAGAAGAGCAGTGAAGAATCCCACTCTGATTCAAAATGTGGCCGAAACAACAGAACATGAAGGGGAAAAAGGCAGGGTCCGTACTCAGACAGTAAAGTGGCCATGCTGATAACACGTAGTGGGTCGGATCTCAAACAACAATGAGTCAAAGTACAGGAGGGAGATAGAGAATCTAATGGCATGGTGTAATGACAGCAATCTCTGCCTCAATGTCAGAAAAATTAAGGTGCTGGTCATCGACTTCAGGAAGCGAAGTGTCGCATACACCCCTGTCTGCATCAATGGTGCTGTGGTGGAGACAGTTGACAGCTTCAAATTCCTTTTTTTAATAAAAAATTTTTATTGAGGTTTTTGTACTGTACAGAGCAAGGATAAACATGGACATACATTTGAGGACAAAAGAAAAAATGATAAAGAGAAATATTTACACCTCAGTCGTCTTACGTTATTTACAATGGTTACAGTTTCCTGTTATTCGTTTTCCAGTAAGCTTTTGATTCTGGTTGGGTCCCCTGCTTCCCTCTCCCCCTTTACTTCCTGATCCCCCTGTAGCCATCTCAGATGGCCACCTGCAAAGGACCATGGGAATTATGGCCAACCCAGGACTCGGACACACTCAGAGCTTGTGTGTGTATTTGCAACCCAGATATCTAGACGCGAGCGAAACCCCCACTCGTTTGCATTCTAATGGCCCATTTCCCCAGAACAAAAGGACTGTACTCAGGTACCCGATACAGATGCAGACTAACCGGCGCCACCCCCTTTGCTAAGAAAGCCCAAACAGCCAAGGTCAATGACCGCTCAGGACACGCCCAGCCATCAAGGCACCCGCCCCTTTATTGGCCAAAATCGAAGGCAGTGATTGAAGCCTGTCGAATTATTGGGTCTAAAGCTAAGGACCGCCCCAAAGAGCACGAAATCCCAGAGGGATAAGAGACACAGCGATGTGTTCGGTCTCTCCTGGATCCGGCCTATGCCAACCCAAGTGCAGCATAACGACCAGACAGACAAGTTCAAGATCAACGATCGCTACCAGACGGATGAGCCCAGCAGAAACAGAGTCCCTTCTTCCACCCAGCCACACAAGATCCAGACAAAGGCCATGTCCATCTGCATAGAGCCGGTTGCCCTGAAGTTAGGTATAGGTTATTGTAGTTGTTAGGTGTAGTTTTACTTGTTGTGTTTTGTGTTGCATGTCGAAGTAATCCTTGAGTACAAATAAACTATCTTTGAACTTGAACTAACTAACTGGTTGTGTGTTCCTTTGATCAATATCCGGTAAAGCCTTGTGGTGGTATCATTTGATACCTGGCGACTCTAAAGAACATCATTATTAATTGGCAACATTATTGGTGACTCTGGTGGCGATTGGCAACACCCCCTAGCCATCTAGGGTGCCTTCTTCCCTCATCTGCTCTTGTACCCTGCTCCAATTGCGTTGTTGTGATGCCATATCTCTTGCTAATGTTTGGACATGGTTGGGTTACATGGCTCTTTGTCTCCCTCCCCCCCCCCCCATGCTGTATTGTGACTACCCTCTCCATTTCTTTGGCTTCTTGGCTGTTGGCTACTGTTATGGGAGCGGCATTTCCAGAACCCCAAAATGTATCATGGAGTTCAACCAACCTCTCCCTTTAATGTATTGTTGCTTTTGAAGCACACGGCTTGGTCTCCAGGTGTGGTATTACAATTATGGACATGGAGGCTTTTAAACGCAACACAATGTTTATTCCATGAATTCAACTTAACCTTCTTAAATAAACATTGGATCCCTTAACACCCCTTTAAACATAACCCTGAAAATAATACAACACTAAATAATCCTTCAAAATGTTCCTTCAAACCTCCAAAAGACTTAATACCTTTAAACAGAAACACATAAGGGTCAGGTTAAAGACATTACTAGTATGAGTTTAAATCACCCAAATGATTCAGAGATATTCTTTCCTGGCAAAGATCACAGCAGATCCCACTCGGGGGCTTATAGAGGAGGGGTCCTGTAGAGGGACCTCCCTCTGGGCCCTAGCTTCTGGCTCCTTTATCCACCCCTTTACCCTCTCTGCGGTTGCCACCGAGTGGTAATATTGCAGGTTTGGGATGGCTTGTCCACCCATGGTTATCGCTCTCCGCAGTATCCTTTTGGAATCCTTGCATTCTTACTCTCTCTCCGCCTCTCTCTCTCTCCGCACCCCCCCCCCCCACCACCACCACTACCTCCAGAAAACGCCATGATCAAATTTTCTAGTGAATTGAAAAAGGCCTTGGGGATGAAGAACAGTACGGATCTGAACAGGAAGAGGAACCTCGGCAGTATGTTCCCTGCCAGGTAGAGCGGGAACGTGTTCCATTTCTGCAGGTCCACCCTGCCAGGGAGAGTGGGAATGTGTTCCATCTCTGCAGGTCCTATTTAACTTCCTCGGTCAGGTTGGTCGGGTTGCTCTTGTGAACCCCTGTCCATTGTGAGCGATTTGGATCCCCAGGCAGCGGAATGTGTGTCGGGCCTGTTTTTTAAAAATAAATTTAGAGTACCCAATTATTTTATTTACAATTAAGGAGCAATTTAGCTAACCTGCACATCTTTGGGTTGTGGGGGTGAAACCCTCACAGACACGGAGAGAATGTGCAAAATCCACACGGACAGTGACCCAGAGCCGGGATTCAAACCCAGTTCCTCAGCACCGTAGTCCTAGTGCTAACCACTGCACCACTGTGCTGCCCTTTGTCGGGCCTGTTTAAATGGCATTGTCTCCAGCTCTGCCCCTCTCCTTTGCAGATTCACTGGGAAGATCTCGCTTTGTCTCAGGTTAGAGAAGGCTCCGAGCTCTCTCAAGAGCAAGCAACCTGATTTCTTCCATGCTGCTTTGCGGGTCCAAGATGTAGAGGAGCAGGTCATCTGCATAGAGCGAGACTCTGAGCTCTCTGTCCCCTCACTGGATCGCCTTCCAATTCATTGCCGACCTGAGCGCGATAGCCAATGGTTCGATCGCTGGGGCAAACAGCAGCGGGGACAATGGGCATCCCTGCCTTGTGCCTCTGTGCAGCTGGAAGTACTCAGAGCTAGAGGTGTTTGTCTGTACACTCTCTGTGGGAGCGTTGTACAGGTGTTTCACCCAGGCAGTGAACCTTGTTGCAAGCCCAAACTGCTCCAGAACATCGATGAGGTACGTCTCTTCGAATCTGTTGAAGGCCTTTTCAACTTCCAGGGAGATGATCACCTCAGGTGTTCTCTGCCTGGATGGGGTCTTGATCACGTTCAGCAGTCGCCTGATGTTCAATGTTAGCTGTCGACCCTTGACAAAGCCCATCTGGTCTTCTGCTACCACCTCTGATATGCAGTCCTCCAGCCTCTTGGTTAGGATCTTGGCCAGTATTTTCGCATCTGTGTTTAGCAGCGAGATGGGTCTGTAGGAATCGCATTCTATTGGGTCTTTGTCTTTCTTGGATATCAGCGAGATTGAGGCTTGTGTTAGTGTAGGCGGCAGGGTGCTCCTCGCCAGTGAATCTATGAACATCTCCTGCAAGTGCGGGGTCAGGGCCGTTGTGAATCACTGTGGAAGTCAGAGCGGTGTAAAGTTTGGGATGCTGAACCGCCATAGGTCCACCGCTCCCATGTGTGGGGGGAATGGGGGGGTTGTGGGGGGCTGGGGGATGAGGGGGATGGGGGGCTGGAGGGTGTGAGGGGTGTGGGGGATGTGTGTGTATGGGTGTGGGGGGTGGTGGGAGGTGGGGGTTTGGGTAGGGGGTATGTGTGGGGGGTGGGGGGGAATGGGGGGGTTGTGGGGGGTGGGGGTTTGGGTGGGGGGTGGGAGGGGGTGGAGGGTATGAGGGGTGTGGGGGGGAGGGGGGGTGTGGGTGTGTCGGATTGTGGGGGGGATGTGGGTGTGTCGGATTGTGGGGGGGATGTGGGGCGTGGGGGGCTGGGGAAGTGGTGGGTGTGGGGGTGTGGGGTTGTGGGAGGTGGGGGTGTGTGGGGGAAATGGGGGGGGTTGTGGGGTTGTGCGAGGTGGGGGTGTGTGGGGGGAATGGGGGGGCTGTGGGGGTGGTGGATGGGGGGGTGGAGGGTGTGAGGGATGTGTGTGTATGGGTGTGGGGGGTGGTGGGGGGTGGGGGTTTGGGTCTGGGGTGTGGGGTATGTGTGGGGGGAATGGGGGGTTGTGGGGGATGGGGGTGTGGGTGGGGGGTGGGATTGTGGGGTGGGGGGCTGGGGGGGTGGGTTGTGGGGGGGTGGGGGAGTGGTGGGTGTGGGGGGGTGGGGTTGTGGGAGTGGGGGTGTGTGGGGGGAATGGGGGGGTTGTGGGGGGCTGGGGGGTGGGGGGTGGAGGGTGTGAGGGGGTGTGGGGGATGCGTGTGTGGATGTTGTGGGGGGTGTGGGGGTGGAGGGTTTGGGGAAATGGGGTGTGGCGGGTGTGGGGGATTGTGGGGGTGTAGGGTTGGGGTGGGGGTGTGGGGTGTGTGGGGAAATGGGGGTGTGTGGGGGGGTGGGGGGAAATGGGGGTGTGTGGGGGGTGGGGGGAAATGGGGGTGTGTGGGGGGTGTGGGGATTGTGGGGGTGGGGGCGTGGGGTGGAGTTTTGGGGGGTGTGGAGGGTGTGGGGGATGTGGGGGGGTGGGGATGGGTGGGGGGTGGGGTGTGTTGTGGAGGGGTGTGGGGGTGGGGTGAATGGGGGGGTTGGGGGGGTTGTGGGGGGTGGGGGTTGTGTGGGGTGGGGGGTGGAATTGGTGGGGGGGTGGGGGGGTGTTGTGGGGGTGGGGTGAATGGGGGGTTGTGGGGGTTGGGGTGATGTGGGGGTGGAGTGTTGGGGGGTGTGGGGGGGATGTGGGGGGTGTGGGATGGGGTGTGTGGGGTTGGTGGGGGTGTGGGTGGATGTGGAGGGGGGTGGGGGTTGTGTGGGGTGGGGGGGGTGGGGTTGGTGGGGGTGTGTGGGGTGAATGGGGGCTTGTGGGGGTTGGGGGGATGTGGGGGATTGTGGGGGTGTGGAGTGTTGGGGGTGTGGAGGGGATGTGGGGGGTGTGGGGTGGGGGTGTGGGGAGGGGTGGGGGACTCTCCTTGCCCGGCGGGCGGGTCCCTCTCGCTCTGGCGGGGCCCGAGCTTCGCCGCCTTGTGAATCAGCCGGCTCGGTCGTTTGTTTGTCCAGGCTTTTTCTGCTCCTAGTTTCCACACGACCTCTGGAATGGTTGCTGTTTGGCATTTTTCTCTCTAATGTTGTTGGTAGAGGTGTGGGGATGTTTTTCCTTGGTGTTAGCGGGCTTTTTCGGATGAAAAGTGCACATTTTCCAGGTTTGTGGAAGGAGAGCCACCTGATGTGCGGTTTCTCAGCGTATCCCTGTCACCGGACGTCCCGGACACCTTCAAATTCCGAGGTGTAAATATCACCAATAATCTGTCCTGGTCCACCCACGTCAAAGCCATGACCAAGAAAGCACAACAGCGCCTATACTTCCTCAGGAAACTAAGGAAATTTGGTATGTCCACAATGACTCTTACCAATTTTTACAGATGCACCATAGAAAGCATCCGATCTGGTTGCATCACAGCCTGGTATGGCAACTGCTCGGCCCAAGACCGTAAGAAACTACAAAGAGTTGTGAACACAGCCCAGTGCATCACACAAACCCGCCTCCCATCCATTGACTCCGTCTACACCTCCCGCTGCCTTGGGAAAGCGGGCAGCATAATCAAAGACCCCTCCCGCCCGGGTTATTCTCTCTTCCAACTTCTTCCATTGTTCAGAAGAGACAAAAGTCTGAGAAAAGGCACCAACAGATTCAAAAACGGCTTTGTCCACGCTGTTACCAGACTCTTGGATGGCCTTCTTATGGACTGAACTGAATCTCTACGCATCTTCTCTGCGGTGCAGCATTACGCTCCGTATGCTTCACCCGATGACTGTGTCTATGTGTTTACATTGTGTATATATCCTATGGCCCATGTCGTTCATGTATGGAACAATCTGCCTGGACTGTACGCAGAACAATACTTTTCACTGTACCTCAGTACTTGTGACAATAAATCTAATCTAAAATGCTGCCAAAGAAATCTACAAAGTTTTCCTTTCTGATAATGCAATCAAACAGCATATTGACAAAACGTCAGTAGATATTGAACAGGTGCTTCAAGCGGAATTAAAAATTAATGGAACGTTGCATTGCAGATTGATGACTCGACAGCTATTAGTAGACGATGCCAGCTCTTAGCCAATGTCAGGCTGACGGGTTTCTATTAAAGAGAATTTGTTCCCTTGCAAAGAATTGCCCAGTCACATGACTGGAGAGGAATTCTTTCATGTCACTGCTGCTTTTCTGGAGGAATCGTAACTGGACCAAATACATCTCCACTGACGGAACAGCTTCCATGATGGGAAAAGTCAAAGGATTCGCGAGTAAGGCAAAAGAACAGAATTCTGACATCCAAGTCGTATGCCGCCCGAGTTAACTGCAGTATTAGACCAAACAGTGAAAAATGCAGCACGGTAGCATGGTGGTTAGCATAAATGCTTCACAGCTCCAGGGTCCCAGGTTCAGTTCCCGGCTGGGTCACTGTCTGTGCGGAGTCTGCACGTCCTCCCCGTGTGTGCGTGGGTTTCCTCCGGATGCTCCGGTTTCCTCCCACAGTCCAAAGATGTGCGGGTTAGGTGGATTGGCCATGCTAAATTGCCCGTAGTGTCCTGAAAGTAAGGTTGGGGGGGGCTGTTGGGTTACGGGTATAGGGTGGATACGTGGGTTTGAGTAGGGTGATCATTGCTCGGCACAACATCGAGGGCCGAAGGGCCTGTTCTGTGCTGTACTGTTCTATGTTCTATGTGAAATCACGTCCTTTGAAATTCCCCCCTTTTTTTTTAATTTAGAGTACCCAATTCATTTTTTCCAATTAAGGGGCAATTTAGCGAGGCCAATCCACCTACCCTGCACATCTTTGGGTTGTGGGGGCGAAACCCACGCAAACACGGGGAGAATGTGCAAACTCCACACAGACAGTGACCCAGGGCCGGGATTCGAACCTGGGACCTCAGCGCCGTGAGGCAACAGAGCTCACTGTGCCACCGTGCTACCCAAAATTCCCCTTTACCATTTTGTTTGAAGAGATTGGAGTCGAGTACCAGGGTTTACTTAGGCACACAAAGTCCGAAGGCTATCTTGGGCGAAGGTCTTCCCCAGTGTTTATGAGCTCCGTCAAGCGTTGAAAGAGTTTTCGGCTCTGCATTAATTGCCACACAAACTTTGTTATGCAATAATTCTTGGTGTGCTGAGCTTGCACATCTTGCAGACAGATTCAGCCATCTAAATGAGCTGAATGTTAAAAAGCAGGGAGAAAAAACAAGGACATTCTGTCTGACACCGAGTCTAAGGTGTAATGGGAGGACGGGAGAGCTGGCAAGTTGTGAATATTTATTCAACTGAGATGAAGCAGGTGGTTTTGTGTATTTACAAATTCAGCCCATATCTGTGAAAAAGGAGCTGCGATTGCAGCTTAAACACGCTGATTGCCTCAGGAGGGTTCAATGGATAAAATTGATAAGCGTGTAAAGAACAATCACCTGAGAGGGGATGAATGAGATCAGACAGAAAAACAATGTTTCCAGGCACGGTAAACATTCATTCATTGGAAAGCGACAGCTTAGCCTCAGAGGGTTTACACAACATTGGATCAGAATGCAGTCCATTAAAGAATCTTCTGTTTCTAAATTGGAAAGTCCATTGGAATTGGGAAAGGGATTAGGAAAAGCATTAGCATTTATTGCGGAAGTATGCCAAAAGGGTAGCTAGTGACATTCAAAAAATGCCAGCCTGAAGGGCATGGCTGCCAAATAAACAAAGACCACGAGAGAGATGCAGCTTTTGTGAGCTGTGGAAGCAGATTGATGTGGAAAAGTGGAGACAGTGGGAAGAATTTGATGCCCCACACAGAAGCGTGTTGTGACATGGGTGGGTGGGTGTTGGGGGGGGGGGGGGGGGGGGGGGGGGGGGGGGAGGAGGGGGGGGGGGGGCGTATGGTTTGATCGGGCAGGAGGGTGAAATTGCTGTCTCCCCCTAATTAATTCTGGGGAGGGAGCCTCGTGGGTATCCTTCCTGAGCGAATGTCTACCGAAGCCCTTAAGTGAACGATTGATGTGGGTAGATGGTAAAGCAATAGATTGCATTTCTATAGATCCTTCAACGTCAAATAGAATCCCCGGAGAATTCACAGAGCAACGAGGAGAAAATGAACACCAAGCCAAGGATGATCATTATAGGAAGGGTTGCGAACAGCTTGGTCAAGTGGTGTGCTAATAGAAGGCTCTGAGAAGCAGAGTGAAAGGTACTGAAATGCTCCCCCCCCCCCCCGCCCCCGGCTGTTTTGTTATGCTCTTGACGTAGCATAAGCTGCTTCCTTGATGTGCATTCTGACAAAGGAAGGTTCAGACTTGGAGATAGCGTTAACACATTTATTAAACAGTTAACAATTCTACTACTTCGATTCAACCCTCCTGTTAATCCTGCTATAGCTACTCAGACTAACCAGTCTGCTACAATCCACGTGGTGGGTGTGATGTGTTTCAAATCAACCCTGTGTACTCACTGAGTGTCCCCACTCAGTGCCAGCCCTTCCCACCCCTGGGATAGTCCACTCTGGCTTAGGACTGGGCCACCAAATCTCCTGCAGTGGCTCCCACATGAGGGGAGAAAAGTTAGAGGCAATACCATGAGGGAAGAGAGGAACGTTTTTGATGGGGACATGACTACTAAAGACAGAGGTGATAAAATAAACAGCTGCATAAGTATTGCTATGAATAGAAGGTGAAGCAACCATAGAGAAGACAGTAAAGTAGCATAGGCTATTTGTAGGAGCAACAATCTGACAGAAGGCCCCTCCACCTCATTGGAGAATATTTAGCAAAAATCATTACTTTTCTGAGTATCGACCATCACATAAAATTTATATTTTTTATAATCTGTATCTTTTTTACAGCTACATATTTAACTGGGTCAGAAATCAAAGTGGCAAGTCCTTCTTTAATGTAACTGGGAAAGCTTTGCCTCTCAGTTTTTCTGGCAGTTTTATCGTGTTACCCGACATGCTGTGTGACAAATTAATTATGTAACACTTAAGCGGAGATTTTTTACAAAATCTCAACCAGCAAGAAGAGTACCCTTTATATTTTTACAAGAAAGACAATGATAGATGAACAATAAAGGAGTCCATTTATCATCTTCCACATTTTTGTCGCCAATGTAAATATTAAAATTCCAGACACAGACCAGAAGACAAATGAAGAGCTGCTTGAAATTGCAAGAGGAAACTGCAGACAGCGGCAGAGCCACAGAGGGGGGGGGGGGGGGGGGGGGGGGGGGGCGGCAGAGCTGGGGGCAGGGGGGATATGCATCACTGTGAATACACAAGGGGTTAATGTAAATACACGTAGACTAGACACTAGAGGGAGCACCACAGGCATGACTCACAGACACTCAACCAATAGGTCAGTAAGATAGGACACGACCAATGGGCATTCACGATACACACAGAGGTGACACTACCACAGGGGGGCATTATACCAACCCATATAAAAGGACACAGCACACATGATCTTCCTCTTTCCAGTGGAGACACTCAGTGAGTACACACAGGGTTGATTTGGAACACATCACACCCACCACATGGATTGTAGCAGACTGGTTAGTCTGAGTAGCTGTAGCAGGATTAACGGGAGAGCTGAATCGAAGTAGGAGAATTGTTAACAGTTTAATAAATGTGTTAAGGCTATCTCCAAGTCTGAACCTTTCTTTGTCAGAGTGCACATCAAGGAAGCAGCTTATGCTACGTCAAGAGCATAACAAAACAGGGAGGGGGGGGGGGGGGGGGAGCGACAGGGCCGTGAGTGCGGGGGGAGCCAGCGGCAGGGCCTGGGAAGGGGGGAGCCAGTGGCAGAGTTGGAGAGGGGGGGGGGGGGGGCAGCAGTTTGTTTTTGAAAAAGACTAAGCATATTCAGTAACGGAATTAAAACTAAAATAAAGGCAGTGTTTTTCAAGGAACATCTCCAAGTTACAAATCGTACCAAAAGGAAATCGCGCCATCAGAACTGACTTTGGGATACCTGTTCACACACTAGGGCTCTCTTCCCTGGAATTTATACGGTTAAGAAGTGTTTTGATCAAAGTTTCCAAAAATATTTAGCGGTGCGTATAAGAGATGTCAGGAAACTATTTGCACTGCTTAGTGAACCTAGGACCAGCGCACGGCCGAAAACCTAAAGCCAAATCTTTCAGCTGGGAAATTGGGAAACGCTATGAGCCTTTTACTTCAAAGTTTTGAACTCTCTTTTAAAAACAGCCATTTATACTAAATCAATGGTAGATATTAAATCCAAGATTGATAGATTTTTTGTTCTCCATAGGCATTAAGGGATATGGAGTAAAGGCAGGTATTTGGAGTTAGGTACACCCACAGTGCTGTTAGGAAAGGAAATCTATGATTTTGACCCAGCAACAGTGAAGAAATGCCGATGTATTTCCAAGTCAGGATGGTGAGTGACTTGGGGGGGAACTTGCAGATAGTGGCGTACCCATGAATCTTCTGCCCTCGTCTTTCTAGGTGGTAGTGGTCACAGATTTGAGATGGTACGCATTGCTACCATCATGCATCAATGGTGGAGGAGGAAGTAAATGCCAATCAAACAGGCTACTTCCTTCTGGACTCTGTCCATCTTAACAAGTGTTGTAGGAGCCACATTCATCCAAGCAAGTAGAGAATATTCCATCACACTCCTGACTTGTGCCATGTAGATGACCGACAGGCTTTGGGGAATCATCAGGAGGTGAGTTACTCGCCACAGGATTCCTAGTCTCAGATCTGCTCTTGTAGCCACAATATTTATATGGCAAGTCCAGTTCAGTTTCTGGTCAATGGTCACCCCCAGGGTGTTGACGGTGGGGGATTCAGCAATGGTAATGCCGCTGAATGTCAAGGGGAGATGGTTAGATCCTCCATCCATTGTTGGAGGTGGTCGTTGTCTGGCACTTGTGTGACATCAATGTGTTTTCAAATCTTGTTAATGTTAGATGACTAATGTGTGTTGATTCAGTTCCAATTTTTCATCCATCAGGGAAGCCATTCAACAACTGATAATAATCAAGAAGCTCATCATATGAAGAACATATATTACTTTTTAGAACAAGTTGTAAACAATATATATTTACTAGCTAACATGTCCTCTCAAATAATCAGGGGCATAGATAAGGTAGATAGTCAGCATCTTTTCCCAAAAGTAGGCGAGTCTAAACTAGAGGGGATAGGTTTAAGGTAAGAGGGGAGAGATACAAAAGGGTTCAGAGGGGCAATTGTTTCACACAGAGCGATGTGAGTGTCTGGATCAAGCTGCCAGAGGCAGTAGTAGAAGGGAGTACAATTTTGTCTTTTAAAAAGCATTAAGTCAGTCCTATGGGAAAGCTGGGTACAGAGGGATATGGGCCAAATGCGAGCAATTGGGACTAGCTTAATGGTAAAAACCGGACGGCATGGACAGGTTGGACCGAGGGGTCTGTTTTTATGCTGTAAACCTCTATGACTAAGTGGTTGATGGGGATCTTGTAGATGTAGTATATCTGGACTTCCGGAAAGCGTTTGGTAATGTGCCGCACAGAAGATTAATTCACAAGGTGAGATCATATGGGATTTGGGGTAAATTATGAGCTTGGATAGAAGAGTGGCTGACGGACAGGAGATAGAGAGTCGGGATAAATGGGTCTTTTTCTGGACGGCAAGATGTAACTAGTTGGGTGCCACAGGGTTCGGTCCAGCTATTTACAATCTATATTAACGACTTGGATACAGGGATAGACGGTTCTATAGCCAAATTCGCAGAGGACACAAAAATAGGTGGGACAGTAAGTTGCAATGAGAAAGTAGGAACCTTACAAATGGATATAGATAGGTTAGGAGAGTGAGCCAAAATGTGGCAGATGGAGTTTAATGTGGAGAAGTGGGAGGTCATGCATTTTGGTCGCCAAAATGGAAAGACAACTTATTATCTAAATGGGGAGAGAATTCGGGGTGTTACGAATCAGAGGGATCTGGATCATCCTTGTGCATGAGTCACAGAAAATGAGCATGCAGATGCAGCAGATAATAAGGAAAGCTAATGGAACGTTGGCATTTATAGCAAAAGGAATTGAGTATAAAAGTAAGGAAAGGGCAGCATGGTGGTGCAGTGGTTAGCCCTGCTGCCTCACAGCGCTGAGGTCCCAGGTTCGATCCTGGCTCTGGGTCATTGTCCGTGTGGAGTTTGCACATTCTCCCCGTGTTTGCGTGGGTTTTGCCCGCACAATCCAACCATGTGCAGGCTAGGTGGACTGGCCTCGCTAAATTGCCTCTTAATTGGAAAGAAAATGAATTAGATACTCTAAAATTTAAAAAAATAAATAAAATAAAGGTAAGGAAGTGTTGTTGTAACTCTACACGGCATTGGTAAGACCACACCTGGAGTATTGTGCACAGTTTCGGTCCCCTTATTTGCGGAGAGATGTAGTGGCATTGGAGGCAGTTTGTCGTATGAGAGATTGAACAGTTTAGGCCGATACTCACTAGAGTTTAGAAGAATGAGGGGAAATCAAATTGAGGTATACAAGATGCTAAAAAGTATGGATAAAGTAGACATGGACCAGATGCTTCCTCTTGTGGGGCATTCCAAAATGAGAGGTCATAATCTTAGAATAAGAGGTAGCAAATTTAAAACAGATTTGAGGAAAAACTACTTCTCACAAAGGGTTGTGAATCTGTGGAATTTGCTACCCCAGAGTGCAGTGGATGCTGACAGTGAGTAAATTTAAGGAGGAGTTAAGACAGAGTTTTAATGGTAATGGGCTGAAGGGTTATGGAGAATGGGCAGGATGGTGGAGTTGAGGACTGAATGGGATCAGCCATGATCACATTGCGGGTGTTTAGGCTCGGGAAGCTAATTGCCTTCTCCTGCTCCAAGGTCATGTGTTCTAGGGAGGAGATGCTCTGGCTGATTTTACAATCCAGCTCTTGGTCTGTAGCATTGTAGACAGCAGCTGAGGCACATATCAGCCATGATAGAATGGCAGAGCAGACTCGATGGGCCGAATGGCCTAATTCTGCTCCTATATCTTATGAACCTATGAACTCTACTGACAAGTGATGTGTTATCTGAGTTGGTCTAACATCGACTGCAACTGGATGCAGTGAGACTCGAATCAGGCTTCCAACACAGGAGATGGTCCAACACTGTTTTATTGAACTTGCTTGTTGCTGTACATAATCTGCTGTGGGTTGACACTCTATTAATCTAAACTGATAACCTCAGACTGGCTTGGCCAGACTAGCTCTCTGTCACATGGAGAAAGCGCTCATGGCCTTGTGCACTCTAACTATCTCTGTAGCTGTATCCAGTGAGAAGAGGCCGAGTCTTAATGCCTTGTGTGTTTTATAGTGGTAGTGTCCTGTCTGGTGATTGGCTGTTCTGTGTCGTGTGTGTTCATTGGTTATCCTGTGTGTCAATCACTGCCTGTCTGCATCTGATTATATCCATGAGTGGATATTATGACATCTCCCCTTTTTGAAATAAATTTTGGAATGTGGTTGTATATACATGTGTGACTATGTACAAGTGGTGAGTGAATGAACATATTTACATGGGAAGGTGTCTATGGTGCATATACAGAGCAAACTGAACAAAACTTACAGGATTCAAGTCTACAGATTCAGTCTTTGTGGTGGGCGACAAAATCTTGTCGATCGCCTCAGAGGTGGAGGGGGGGCGCCGGCACCTGGACAGGCGGGACTGCTGCCAGATCGGTGGCCACGTGGTGCGAGATGTCCGGAGGAAGCATGATGACAAGCGGAGAAGTGCGGTCAGGTGGTGGGCAGACAACTTTGCGCAGCGCCCTCCTGTTGCGCCGAAGAATGGAGCCATCAGCCATCTGAACAACGAAAGACCTGGGTCAGCCTGTCTGACGACAACAGCTGGGGCTGACCAGCCTCCCTCAGGCAACTGAACGCGAACAGCATCGACTGGAGCCAGCGCAGGCAGATCCGTGGCATGAGCATCATACGTGATCTTCTGCTGGTCCCTGGATTGCTGCACTTTCTGCAGCACCGTGAGGTGGTCAAGGTCTGGAATATGGATGGCTGGAACAGTCGTCCGCAGCTGCGCCGGAGACAAACCAGTCGACAGAGGGTTTGCCCTGTATGCCAACAGCGCCTGGTTAAAATCAGAGGCTGAGTCTGCAGCCTTGCAAAGCAGCCGCTTGACAATATGGACCCCTTTCTCGGCCTTCCCGTTTGATTTCGGGTAATGGGGACTGGATGTGATATGCCTGAAGTTGTAGGATCGTGCAAAGTCGGACCACTCTTGGCTGTAGAAACATGGACCGTTGTCACTCATTACCGTGAGTGGTATCCCGTGCCTGGCAAACGTCTCTTTGCAGGCTTTGATGACTGACTTGGGCGTGAGGTCCGACAGTTTCACCACTTCCGGGTAGCTGGAGAAGTAGTCAATTAAAAGCGTGTAATCACGCCCATTTGCGTGAAAGAGATCTATCCCTACCTTGGACCACGGAGAGGTCACAATCTCGTGCTGTTGCAGTGTTTCCTTGGGCTGAGCTGGTTGAAACTTCTGGCATGTTGTGCAGTTGAGGACCATGTTGGCAATGTCCTGGCTAATGCCAACCAGTAAACTGCCTGCTGAGTTCTGAGTCGACATTTCCCGACCCCAAGGTGACCCTCATGGATCTGTCTGAACACCATGGTTTGCATGCTTTGGGAAATGATGATTCTATCCAGTTTCAGAAGGATCCCTTCAACAACCGTCAGCTCGTCCTTCACGTTGAAGAACTGGGGGCACTGCCTCTTTTGCCAGCCATGGGCGAGGTGTTGCATCACACTCTACAGTAGAGGATCTTTGGCAGTTTCTTCGTGTATTTGGATAACTCGTTCATCAGTGGCTGGGAGGTTGCTGGCACACAAACGTACCTGTGCCTCTATGTGGTGAATGAAATCGCCCTGTTCAGACGACGTGGTGATGGATCGGGATAAGGCATCCGCGATGATCAGCTCCTTACCTGGTGTGTAGACAAGTTTGAAGTCATATCGGCGGAGACAAAGAGTAATTCGCTGCAGCCGAGGTGTCATATCATTTAAATCCTTCTGGATTATGTGGACTAAGGGCCTGTGGTCTGTTTCCACCGTGAACTTTGGCAGCTCGTATACGTAGTCATGAAACTTGACTATTCCTGTCAGGAGACCCAAGCACTCGGTCGGAGTCATGGCCCTGGTGACGTATGCCACTGGAGCCCAGGATGAGGAGTCATCTCGCTGGAGGAGCACCACCCCAATGCCGTCCTGGCTTGAGTCTGTGGATATCTTGGTATCCTTGGTTGGGTCAGAGAATGCCAGTACTAGGGCTGTGATGAGCTTCACCTTCAGCTCGAGCCACTCCGCTTGATGTGCGGGAAGCCACTGGAACACTATGGACTTTTTTACGAGATGCCGGAGGGCTGTGGTGTGGGATACCATGTTAGGAATGAATTTTCCAAGAACATTTACCATCCCAAGGAAACGTAGGACCGCCTTTTTGTCCTCCGGGGTCTTCATGGCGTTGATCGCCAGCACCTTGTCGGCGTCAGGTTGCACACCCTGCTGTGAAATGTGGTCACCCAGAAACTTGATAGCGGATTGACCAAATGAGCATTTGGCCCTGTTGAGCTGGAGGCCATTTTCATGGATCCTCTGGAAAACTTGTTTGATGCGAGCGATGTGATCCTTGGGCTTCGTGGACCAGATGATCACGTCGTCCACATAGACTCGCACCCCCTCGATGCCCTCCATCATTTGCTCCATTATTCGATGAAAGACTTCGGAAACTGAAATGATGCGGTTGTAACAATACCTGCCAAACGGAGTGTTAAACATGCACAGCTTCCTAATGGACTCGTCCAGCTGTATCTGCCAGAACCCACGTGAGGCGTCCAGCTTGGTGAAAAATTTGGCATGAGCCATCTCACAGGTTAATTCTTCTCGCTTTGGGATCGGGTAGTGCTCGCGCATGATGTTGCGATTCAGGTCTTTGGGATTGATGCAAATGCGGAGTTCACCAGAGGGCTTCTTGATGCAGACCATGGAGCTGACACAGTCTGTTGGTTCCGTGACCTTTGAAATGATGCCCTGGTCTTGGAGCTCTCGTAGCTGCGTTTTCAGACGATCCTTGAGAGGAGCCGGCACCCGGCGCGGTGCATGGATGGCTGGGGTGGCATTCGGCTTGAGCAATGTCTGGTAGCGATATGGGAGCGTGCCCATCCCATCAAACACATCGTGGTATTGCGTGAGAATGTCGTCTATCTCAGCCTGGAGATTTACATTGGGCGAGGCAGTCGCACTGGACCAGATTTAGGAGTTTGCATGTCCGAGCACCGAGCAGGGATGCCTTGTCAGGCTGGACGACCTCGAATCTTAACGTTGCTTTGATTGCCTTGTGAGATACAGCGAGCTGGCATGATCCACTGGCAGCTATGGCATTGCCATTGTAGTCAAGGAGCTGGCAGGCTGGTGGAAGAATGTTAGGTTGGTCTCGGATGCTGTCGAGATCTGACTGTGATATGAGGTTTGCAGACGCGCATGTGTCCAATTTTAATCGGATGCGACACTGGTTGACCGTGATGACAGCACACCACTCGTCGTCAGGATCCACAGTGAGGATTGAAAGGTGGTTTACAGGCGCGGTGGAGACCAGCTTGCGTGTGGTGATGATGCCCACCCGATACAGAGACTCGAGGCAGTCAACATGTTTGGCTGTCGGGATCCGAACCCTGCATGCCTTGTTGTACGCAGCGGACACGTCCTCGCTGCAGCTGGGATCGCTGGCTGTTGGTCGGTGGAGCGGACCTGCATAAGGCCGCGTAATGCCCAGGCTTTCCACAGTGTAGACATCGCCTGACTTTCGCTGGACATTGCCGCTTTAAATGGGCAGAGCCACAATTCGGACACGTCACGACGCTGACGTCAGTGCGTTCTGTGAGCCATCACGCATGCGCAGTGCAGTCGGCCGACGTTCGCACATGCGCAGTAGGGTCTTCAACCTCATCATCCTCCCGTTCGTGGCGCGCATGCGTGGAGATCTGGGAATAGCGCGCGAAACGGACGCTCTCCTCGATGCTGGGGCTGGTTTAGCTCACTCAGCTAAATCGCTGGCTTTTAAAGCAGACCAAGCAGGCCAGCAGCATGGTTCGATTCCCGTACCAGCCTCCCCGGACAGGCGCCGGAATGTGGCGACTAGGGGCTTTTCACAGTAACTTAATTGAAGCCTACTCGTGACAATAAGCAATTTTCATTTTCATTTCATTTCATGCTCAGGCCTTGCATTTGTGCGATGGCCTGCACCCTTTCTGCCTTGTGGGAGACTAGTTTTGCAGTTTCTGCCACCCTGATGTGGGAGTAATGTTTTTTGGCATGTTCATGGACAATGCACGTTTCGATGGCGACGGAGAGGGTCAACTGTTTGATTTTGAGTAGCTGCTCCCACAGGGAGTCGGACTGGACCCTGAAAACGATCTGGTCCTGGATCATGGAATCAGCCGCTGAGTCATAATTACATGACTGCGCGGAGATGGGTCAGGAAGGACTGAAAAAATGAATCCTTACCCTGAAGCCTCTGTTGGAAGATGTACCGTTCAAAGCTCTCATTCACCTCGACTTCGCAGTGGCTGTCGAATTTCAGCAGAACTGTCTTGAACTTCGTCTTGTCTTCGCCATCGGCAAACGTGAGCGAGTTAAAGATGTGGATGGCGTGATCCCCGCAGTCGACAGGAACAGCGCGATTTTCCTGGCATCCAATGCTGCCTCGAGGTCTGCTGCCTCGAGGTCCGAGGCCTCGATATACAGGAGGAACTTCTGTTTGAAGACCTTCCAGTTGGCGCCGAGGTTGCCTGAGATCCAGAGTTGCGGAGGGGGCTGGATCTTTTCCATGCCGCTGGATGTTTGCTTGCTGGTTGTTGCAGAGTCACTCGAGGTAGGTTTGTTAGAGTCAATAGTTGTCCGGTACCATGATGTGTTATCTGAGTTGGTCTAACATCGACTGCAACTGGATGCAGTGAGACTCGAATCAGGCTTCCAACACAGGAGATGGTCCAACACTGTTTTATTGAACTTGCTTGTTGCTGTACATAATCTGCTGTGGGTTGACACTCTATTAATCTAAACTGATAACCTCAGACTGGCTTGGCCAGACTAGCTCTCTGTCACATGGAGAAAGTGCTCATGGCCTTGTGCACTCTAACTATCTCTGTAGCTGTATCCAATGAGAAGAGGCAGAGTCTTAATGCCTCGCGTGTTTTATAGTGGTAGTGTCCTGTCTGGTGATTGGTTGTTCTGTGTCGTGTGTGTTCATTGGTTATCCTGTGTGTCAATCACTGCCTGTCTGCATCTCATTATATCCATGAGTGGATATTATGACAACAAGATGGGTATTTCTGGAATTAGAAATTAGGACAATCAAATACAGAGTAACCAAAAAAAATGGATGCTTTAAAATAAAGACAATATTTAGTAGATTTAATTGAGTCCTATTAAAAAGATAAAGCAGATAAATATTGTCAGTGCTCTATCGTTTGTAAATGTGACAATCAACAATAACTTAGGGTTCATTGTATAGGAGTTGTAACATTAGTCAAACACCAAAGACAGGGACATAACTTTAGCTAACCTTCAATTTTAATAATCCAGAAGATGTAATCTTCATTAGGCCAGAGGGTGTGCTGGGCTGAGCAAAAATGGTGCCCTCCCCGACTGAGCCAAAATGAGAGTAGGAGAGAGAAAGCTACCACTGGCTGCTCTTGTGTGACACCTGGTGGCTGGTTGTGGAGATTGATGACGTGCTGCGAGAGTCTGGTGCATGATTCAGGGGTTCGAAACAACAGAAACACAAGAGGCAAGAGATTTTTTTTTTAAATAGTGCAGCACAATGCAGAGCCTAGTATAGCTGCATATCTTTCTCGGGTTAATATTTATGGCTTATTTATATGCTCTGAGCTGCGCACACAAGGAAGCCAATCCAATCTTGTTACTGTAGTAGCCAATTGCCTTTATTTCCCTCAGTGAGATATAGGCAATTGTACCATTTCAGATGGACGAACAACAAAGCCACAAGGTATTCACATTCTCAAAGGGACTTGAATATTATAAAGTAGAAAAGCACAGTTTGAGCAGTTAAAATTGTTTCCCAAATCATGAATCCTGTGTGAATATCACCTTTTAATAACAAGAGATGCACCAGCAAATGGAGCCTGTTCTGGCATACACAATTAGTATGATAATAGGCAGGTCAAACCTAGACCAAAATGTATTCAGAACACATAGAATCGATTCTGCTGGAGCCCCGTTTGTTCAACTTAAAATTCCATCGAATCCATTGCAGTTTTAAGTTATGAAATATGTTGCCCACAGAGTTGTTGGAAGTGTGAGGGGCAGGGATGGCAACAGGGTATTT
Source organism: Scyliorhinus canicula (assembly GCF_902713615.1). NCBI lineage: Eukaryota > Metazoa > Chordata > Chondrichthyes > Carcharhiniformes > Scyliorhinidae > Scyliorhinus > Scyliorhinus canicula. Next base: position 110,068,105 of record NC_052146.1, on the reverse strand, counting down.
GGGAGCTTGGCAAACTGGGTATCGTCTTTTTTTCAAAATATTTTTATTCTTCTCCTTTTACACATTTTCTCCCAAATTTACACCCGCCAACAATAAACAATAAGCAGTAACAAATACAATGTTAATCCCCATTTCAACAACAACAATCCCATCCTCCCACCAGGCCTTCAAACAGCAGGCCACATGTTAACAGAAACAAATAACGAAAAGGAATCAGGAATCACCCATAATCGCCATTAACACATACAGTCCCTCCGCCCCAACGCGCCCCCAATGTTCAATGTTATCCAATTCTTGAAAGTGCATAATAAATAATGCCCATGAATTGTAGAACCCCTCCATCCTTCCCCTCAGTTCAAACTTAACCTTCTCAAGAGTGAAGAATTCCAACAGGTCCCCACACCAGGGCACAGGGTGGAGAGGCTGCTCTCCAACCCATCAGGATCAGCCTTTGGGCGATCAACGAGGCAAAGGCTACAACATCTGCCTCCGCCCCCGTTTCCAACCCCGGCTGGTCCAACATCCCGAATATAGCCTCCCGGGAGCCCAGGTCCTGTTTCACGTGCACCACTTTAGAGATTAACCTAAAAGTCTCCTTCCAGTAATCCTCCAGCTTTGGACAAGCCCAAAACATATGAACGTGATTTGCGAGGTGGAGGTGTTCACTCTTCGGAGCATCTCACACCAGAACCCTCCTCCATACCCTCTCCCAACTCTTCCTCCCATTTTAAAAACTGGGTATCTTCAATGAGATTTAACGATTGAGAAATAATCAGAGGAAGGACTAAGAAGGAGTATTAATTAGAATGGGTGAATTCAATGTCAGACCAGCTACAGAAAGAGAAATAAAAGTATTGAACAAAAAGTATTGAGTGATAATCATTAAGAATTAATGTCCAAGTGGTAGTCGTTAAAACTGGGGAGAAACACAGAATGGTTGTGGACTACAGCCAGACCATCAATCGGTACACGCAGCTCGACGCGTACCCCTTCCCACGCATATCTGATATGGTCAATCAGATTGCGCAGTACCGGGTCTTCTCAACGGTAGACGTCAAATCCGCCTAACACCAGCTCCCCATCCGTAAGTCGGACCGTCCATACACCGTTTTCGAGGCGGACGGTCGTCTCTATCACTTCCTCAGGGTTCCTTTCGGCGTCACTAACGGGGTCTCGGTCTTCCAAAGGGAGATGGACCGAATGGTTGACCGGTACGGTTTGCGGGCCACCTTCCCGTACCTAGACAAGGTCACCATCTGCAGCCATGACCAACAGGACCACGATGCCAACCTCGCCAAATTTCTCCACACCGCCACTATCCTCAACCTCCCCTACAACAAGGAGAAGTGCGTGTTTAACACGACCCGCTTGGCCATACTCGGCTATGTGGTCCAGAACGGAGTTCTGGGGCCCAATCCCAACCGCATGCGCCCCCTCATGGAGCTTCCCCTTCCTCACTGCACCAAGGCCCTCAAACGCTGCCTGGGGTTCTTCTCGTACTATGCCCAGTGGGTCCCAAACTATGCGGACAAGGCCCGCTCACTCATTCAGTCCACCCACTTTCCCCTGACGGCCGAGGCTCAACAGGCCTTCGCCTGTATCAGAGCCAATATAGTCAATACGGGATGCACGCAGTAGACGAGACACTGCCCTTTCAAGTAGAGAGCAACGCATCGGACGTCGCCCTAGCCGCCACCCTCAATCAGGCAGGCAGACCCATGGCATTCTTTTCCTGCACCCTTCATGCCTCAGAAATTCGGCACTCATCCATTGATAAAGAGGCCCAGGCCATCATTGAAGCTGTGCGGCATTGGAGCCATTACCTGGCCGGCAGGATATTCACTCTCCTCACTGACCAACGGTCGGTAGCCTTCATGTTCAATAACACACAGCGGGGCAAGATCAAAAACGATAAAATCTTGCGGTGGAGGATCGAGCTCTCCACCTATAATTGCGAGATTTTGTATCGCCCCGGCAAGCTCAATGAGCCCCCAGACGCCCTCTCCCGAGGTGCATGTGCCAGCGCACAAGTAGGCCGACTCCGGGCCCTGCACGACAGCCTTTGTCACCCGGGAGACACACGGTTGTACCACTTCATTAAGGCACAAAATCTGTCCTACTCCGCCAAGGAAGGACGGACAATCACCAGGGACTGCCAGGTCTGTGCGGAGTGCAAGCCGCACTTCTACCGACCTGACCATGCGCGCCTGGTGAAGGCTTCCCGCCCCTTTGAACGCCTCAGCGTGGATTTCAAAGGGCCCTCCCCTTCCACCGACCAAAACACGTATATTCTCAGTGTGGTCGATGAGTACTCCAGGTTCCCCTTCGCCATCCCATGCTCCGATATGACGTCTGCCACCGTCATCAAGGCCCTAAACACTATCTTCGCTCTATTCGGTTACCCCGCCTATATCCACAGTGACAGGGGATCCTCATTCATGAGCGATGAGCTGCGTCAGTTCCTGCTCAGCAGGGGTATCGCCTCCAGCAGGACGACCAGCTAGAACCCCCGGGGAAACGGGCAGGTAGAGAGGGCGAACGGGATGGTTTGGAGGGCCGTCCAGCTGGCCCTACGGTCCAGGAACCTCCCAGCCGCTCGCTGGCAGGAGGTCCTTCCTGATGCACTCCACTCCATTCGGTCACTGCTGCGCACCGCCACTAACAACACACCCCATGAACGTCTCTTTTCCTTCCCCAGAAAGTCCACATCCGGGGTGTTGCTCCCGACTTGGCTCGCAGCTCCAGGACCAGTCCTGCTCCGGAGGCACGTCCAGCTCCACAAGGTGGACCCGTTGGTGGAGAGGGTGCAGTTGCTCCATGCAAACCTCCAGTATGTCTACGTGGTGTACCCCAACGGCCACCAGGATACTGTCTCCCTCAGGGACCTGGCACCAGCAGGTTCCACACACACCCACCCTCCCCTCCCCCGGCGCTCCCAGCATTAACCCAACCAGGACCATCCGCCCTTCCCCTGCCCACGCCCGAGGATGAAGAGGATTTCGGCATGCTCCCGCAGTCACCGAACATCAGACCAGCACCGATATCGCCGACACCACTACGTCACTCTCAGCGGAACATCAAGGCACCGGACCGGTTAAACCTCTAACTGGCACCAGACTTCAAAGGACACTTTTTTTGATCGAATAATGTAAATATTAACTCATTGTTGTATATAGTTCTCCACCACCCCCGCCAGACTCAATTTCAACAGGGGGTGAATCTGGTAAACCACTGTTGCACCTGTATTAGGTGATGTACGGTAGGACCTGTATTACAGGTTCGCCGGTAGTCTCTGCCTGCTGGATAAATATGCGTGTCCTCCAGCTAGCAGCCATTTCGCCAGCTGCTGTGGCAATATTATAACAATAAAGCCTCTGTTGGATTCAACTATCGTCTTTGTCCAATTGATCGTGCCTCAAAGGATACTTCTATACGTGGTGAGCTTTATAGGCAACTAAAATGCAAATCCAGCAATTTCACGAAAATTATGGTGAGTTTAAAGATGCAGATTTCACAAAGCTAGTGGCAAGGATGCACAAATTGGGCAGCAACTTGAAGCTTCGTAATTTAAGGATATCTCCTGCAACAGGTTAGTGGTTGATTTGTACAATCCTGCCATACATCATTCAGATACTGTTACCTTTACAGCAAAATCTAGCCTATCAGTTTTTAAAATCCCTACTCTGAATTGAGGGAATTAATTTATTCTGGGGTTCCAGAATTAGCTGCACCTCTAACCAAAATATACCAGCATAACTAAACACTGCCATCTATCCGGCAAAGTGGAAAATTATCCAGTTTGGTCTTGGCCGCAAAAAGCGAAATAAATCCAATTCCACGAATTACCACCCATTCATCTATTCTCAATCACCAAAGTGATGGAAGGTGTCATTGAAGGTGCTATCAAGTAGCACTCATAAATGACTTGCTCATCAATGCTCAGTTTCAGGCTTACTTAGCTCCAGACCTCATTACAGCCTTCATCCAAACACAGACAAAAGAACTGAATTCCTGCGGTGGGGCTCGAGAAACTGCCCTTGACATCAAAGCAGCGCTTGATCAATTGTGGCATCCAGGAGCCCTTGAAAAAGAGTAATCAGTGGCAATCTGAAGAAAATGTTCCACTTGCTGGAATCATACCTGGTACAAAGGAAGATGGTTGTGGTTGTTGGAGGCCAATCATGTCAGCCCCAGAACGTTACTGCATTGCTCAGGAGTTCCTCAGAGCACAGTCCTCAGCCCAAACATCTTCATCCACTAAACCAATGACATTACTCTAGAAAGTCAGAAGTGGGGATGTTCACTGATGATTGCACAATGTTCAGCGCCATTCACAACTCCTCAGATACTGAAGCAGTCCAATCCTCCATGCAGCAAGTCTGGACAACATTCAGGCTTGGGCGTTCATGTCACATAAGTGACAGGTAATGTATATCTCCAAGAAGAAAGTGTTGAACAATCTGTTCTTGACATTCAATGTCACTCTACTGTGCTCCCTATACACACATGACTGTGTGGCAAGATTTAACTCCAACTCAATCTAAAGTTTGCGGATGATACGACTGTGGCGGGCCATATCTCAAGCAACGACAAATCAGACTATAGGAGGGAGATGAATCACTTGGTTGCATGGCGAACCAAAAAAACCCTCTCTCTAAATGCCGTAAAGACCAAGGAACTGGTCATCGACTTCAGGAAATGCAGCACGACACACACACACATCAAATGCACCGAAGTGGAGATGGTTGATAGCTTTACGTTCCTGGGGGTCACCATCACCAACAGTTTTGCCTGGTCCACTCACGTTAATGCTACAGTCAAGAAAGCCCAACAACGTCTCTACTGCCTACGGAAGCTAAAGAAATTCGGCATGTCCGCTTCAACTCTCACAAACTTCTACAGATGTATGATAGAGAGCATCCTATCCAGCTGCATCACAGCCTGGTATGGCAACTGCTCGGCCCAAGATCGCAAGAAACTACAGAGTGTGGTGAACTCAGCCCAACACATCACACAAGCTTGCCACCTTCACATTGATTCTGTATACACCTCCCACTGCCTCAGGAAAGCAGACAGCATTATCAGAGACCCCCTCCCACCCAGGCATTGCCTTCTTCCAGACCCTTCCATCAGGCAGAAGGTACAGAAGTCTGAAGACCCGCACATCCAGACATAGGAACAGCTTCTTCCTCACAGCTACAAGACTCCTCAACGACTCCCCCTCGGACTGATGTTCCCTGCAAGAACACTATTCACGATGCCCTATGCTGCTCTTTCTCATGTATTTGCTGTGTTTGGCCCCTTGTTCCGCACTGTAGCCAATCTCTGTTTGTGGATGTACCATTTGTCAATGTTCTCTGTTGATTATTCTTTTTGTCTACTATGTATGTACTGTGTACGTTCCCTCGGCAGAAAAATGCTTTTCACTGTACTTCGGTACATGTGACAATAAATCAAATCAAAATCGAATCAATGGTATTATCATTGAATTCCCCACTATCAACGATCTGCATCCAGAAACCTAATTGGACCGATCACATGAATATTGTGGCCACTAGAATAGGTCAGAGATGCGTATACCTCCCTATTGCTTAATGCCTTTCTAGAACCTACAAGGCACAAGTCAGGAATGTGATGAACTATTGCCGCTTGCCTGGATAAATGCTGCTCCAAAAACTCACAAAAGATATCCATGACAAAGCAGCCCACTTGATCAGCACCCCTTTACCATGTTAAATATTCACTTCCTCCAGTACCGGCGGGCAGAGTCAGAAGCATGTACCATCTAAAAGGCACACTGCAGCAACTTGCCAAAGCTTCATTGACAGCAACCCCCCCCGCCCAAGCTCCAACATCTGCCACTCTGCCACCTAGAAAACCAAGGGCAGCAATCACATGTGTCAATGTACGCTCTCCTCCAAGTCACCCAACATCCTGACTTGGAAATATATCACCATTCCTTTGGCGTGGCTGGGATTTCCTCACTGTACTGTTATTACCACATGGCTACAAGTGCATCAAGGAGACAGTGGACCATCACCCTCTTGAGGACCATCAGAGATGGGTAATAAATGATGTCTGTGCCAGCAATGCCTACATCCCATGCATGAATAAATTAAGGAGGCATTTATAAATCATCCAAGCTTCAATCTTATGTTCTACATCACTTGAACACCCCTGAGTTAAATGATTCTCATTCTTCACTCCAGCGCAACAATTACTTTTTGTTACTCTGATTTTTCTTCACGTACTTTATCCTGTTCTGTGTAGAATTCTGAGAAATAACTTAACTTTAACAAGTATTAAAGAACCACTTTGTTCACTTCAATCACCTTGTCTGAAAACGATTAGCATAGAAATATTGAAATTTGTACTACAATTTAGCCTGAAACCTTTATATTTCATTGATGATATTTAGAAGAATGGCATTTCACGCAGGTAATTGGGAAGGGGGTGGGGTGAATATGGGTTATGAAAACTTATCTCATTGCTTAGCGCAGAGGTCAGGAACTCCAACTCCCAATGGACCTCTTCACATTCACAGATTGAGGGCAGGTCGCACAAGCACAGATCGGTATTTTAGCTTTTGGCCCTGTATACTTGTGCATAAGGAGATGGTACGAAAGCCTGGGTCAGGTGCCATTGAGAAGGGTCCCAGGCAGGGGACAGGGAGAGGTCCCAAAAGATGAGCCCCAGAGACAGAAAGACTTCCTCATTCAGTTAAAAAGAGAGGAGCAGAAGTAAAAGGCTCCAAATAAGTTAGAGAGCTGTGGGTAGAAATTTTAAATGAAGAGGGTTCAAGCCCTGACAACTCAGGAGGGACAACTGGAGACCCAAAAAGGCAGAGGAAGATTGGTGACTCTGTGCTGCAGGTCATTGGGCTAAAGGTACCGCTTTGGAGCAGTAGTGTTCTGCTGAGCACAAGCTGGGTAGCTGAAGTTGTGTTTGTGAGTTGGTGCTTGAGTGAAGATTCGGGAATCCAGAGAAGTGAAATCTCAGGAGGCCAGATTGAAACCCTGCCAGGTGAATTGCTGATGCTGTCTGAGCTGGAGTGACCTTTGGAGAGAATTCCAAGGTTAGATCTTTGAAGATGAAGACTGGAATCCCTCATGATACAGAAGAGTTTCAGTGCGATGGTTAGGTTACTATGTTATTGATATCCATTGAGAAATCTATTGGCTCGGTTTTGCGTCTTCCGGTGGCTTTATGTAGGGGGACGATATGCGGTAGGTGTCCCCCGATAGGGTTTTGTTCCTTTAGTTCTTTTCACTCAGTTTCAGGGGGGTTTTTTTCATTTAAAATCTCACTTGCTTCACAATGTCCCGTGCCCACGAGAAAACGGGAGTGAATCACTCTGGACTTTCCTGGAGAAAGTCCAGAGTGATTCTCTGTTTTGAAGGGGGCCAGCAGGGCCCCAGAGTAGTCCTCGCAGCTCCGGCTGCCGATATAGGGCCCTGCACTTCCGATTGCAGGGCCTTGCATGCGCACGGTAGCATGGCGAACCCACACAGCAGGCCGGCTCCAACAATATAGGCTCCCCTCAGATCACGCTCACCCTCCAATCGGTGGCCCCCGATCGCGCGCCTGGCCGTCCTGGAGGCCCCCCGGTTACGGATCCCCCCACTAGGCTGATCGCGGACTGAGTCCGCAGCCGCCATTCCGAGTGCCCGTTGGGTGGATCCATGAGTGAACCATGCTGGCGGGAACTCGGTCAGTTGTCGACGGAGAATCGCTGCGGGGGCCTCTTTCAATGGCCCCCAACCGACGCCGCGTCGACCGCGCACGCGCGATTGGCGGCGATTCTCTTGTCCCCGGGAGAATCATGCGGGTCTGACGGTCCATTCTCCGCTCCCGTGCTAAGCGCGATTGCGGCACGGAGGCTCGGAGAATCCCGCGCAAGGTATCTGCACAGGTGAAATGCCTAGAAAACCTAGGTGGGAAAAGTCTGAAAGTAGAGGTTCGTTGACTGAATCGGAGGCTTCTCGCGGTTCGATGGTTGAGAAGATGGTGGAGAATATGGCAGAGGCAGCCTCTGTGACTCCAGCCATTCCACTAACAGCCGAGATGCTTACCAGCACCTTAGTGGCAGAATGTGATCAGCACTGGTGGGTTGTGTCGGGGATCTCCCCAAATCGATGAAAGAGGCCTTGGATCCTTTTCGTTTGAATTGGAATGGATCAACTAAACTGTAAAAGCGAATGCAACACAATACAAGGTATGGAGGTGGCTCTTTCGAGGCACAGCGACCAGATTACCACTCTGGAAGGGAATGTCTTTGATGGCTGATGCGAATAAAGCACTGACGACCAAATTGAATGATTTGGAGAATCATTCCAGGAGGCAAGATGTCCGAATTGTGAGATTGCCAGAGGGGATGAAAGACTCAACTCCCACTTTGTGAAGATGTTGGGGAAGATGGTGGGGGAGGGTGGACTCAGGTTCCCTCCCGAGCTGGACTGTGCTCACTGGACAGACCAACAGAAGCACCATGCCAATGAAGCACCACAAGCAGTAATCGTGAAGTTTCACAGCTTTCACGAAAAACAGCGAGTCCTGAGATGGGCAAAGGAGCATCGCAACTACAAATGGAAAGCCCATGCCATCAGGATTTACCAGGATGTGGGAGCAGAGCTGACAAACAAACAGGTGGCGTTCAACAAGGCCAAAGCCACCCTGTATAAAACTAGCGCTCAATTTGCGGTGCTATGCCTGACATGGCTAAGAATGACTTTTGAGGGGAAAGACTATTTTTGATGCACCAGAGGAGCAGGATTCCGTTAAAGCATGGGCTGGGAGCGGGTTAATTCCGGTTTCTCGATATTGGGGATGGTCATGATATGTGGAATTGTTGAGTTTCTTGTTTATGTTTGCATTTTTCTGTTCTTGTTTGGGTTGAATGTTTTGAAAGTTGGAACTTGGGCTGGGATTTTAATTCTATGTAGGTTTTTATCTCTTTGTTTTAACTGTGGTGAAAATATATAACTTCCTGTTGGTGCACTAGGTTTTTAAAAATGTTTCCAATTAAGGGGCAATTTAGCGTGGCCAATCCACGTACCCTGCATATATTTGGGGTGTGGATGTGAGACTCACGCAGACATGGAAGACTGTGCAAACTCCACACAGACGGTGACCCAAAGCCTGGATTGAACCCAGTTCCTCGGCGCCGTGAGGCTGCAGTGCCAACCACTGCATTACCTCTGGAGTATGTTTTTATCCTTTTTTAAAAAATAAATTTAAAGTGCCCAATTTTTTTCCCAATTCAGGGGCAATTTAGCGTGGCCAATCCACCTATCCTGCACATCTTTGGCTTGTTGGGATGAGACCCACGCAGACACGGGGAGAATACTGACACAGTGACCTGGCGCTGGGATCGAGCCTGGGTCCTTGGTGCCGTGAGGAGTACGATGTTTTAAGGGGTTTTCATACTTTGTCTTTGTTTTGTCAGAATTTTTCTTCACTCTGGGTTGGAACCGCCCTTCTGGCCAAAGAGTTAGCTAATAGAAATAGTGCTGATGGGTTGACTGCAGCTCACCATATCAGTTCTGTTTAGATAATCAGCTTAGTGGTTTTGTTCTGTTTGGAGTTAGGTTTATTAGTAGATTTAGTGGTTTAGGTTTGCCGTACTGCTTGCTGTATGCAAATTTGGGTGTAATAGTGGCTGAAGCCAGGGAGAGGTTGGGGGAGGTATAGGTTGCTGACAGTGACTGCAGATTTCTCTTTTTCAATCTTGTTTGTGGGTTTGGTGGCTCTGTATCTTTTGGATAATCCTTCTTGGTAGGAATGGCTGGCTCCGGAGCTGGGCCTAGGATGCTGCAATTTTAATCAATAAAAGGATTCAATTTTCTACCGCTACAATCTTGGCTGACCCCAGTGGTACTCATGTTATTGTGTGTGGGTCTTTGGCAGGCACCTTGGTGGTCCTGGTTAATGTCTATTCTCCAAACTGAGACAATATGGGTTTTATTAATAAGCTGTTAGCCTCCGTTCCTGATTTGGATTTGCATTAGCTCATTTTGGGGAGGGACTTAAACTGTGTTCTGGGCCCCAGCATGGATCGATCCGGGCCCCAGCATTGATCAATCCAGGTCCCAGCAATGATCAATCCAGGCCTCAAACAGGAGCGGCAAAGGCATTGCTGGTTTTCATGGAGCAGGTGGTGCGGGGAGGGGAGAATCCCTGGTGTTTTTTGCACTGGGTGATATGTGCTATGCCCATGTCTTGAATTTGGTGATAACTGAAACAACAAAATGTTGTGTGCCTGCAGTTTCTTTTTTCAATTTGCTCCAGAGTATAGCAACTTTTGTGAAAGCATCATACAAGAGAATGGCTGTATGGATAGAAGTTGTTGGAAAACATCTAGGAAAAGAAAAAATGAAACGATTAAAGCTAATTGGTGAGACCAGATGGTCAGGAAAATCCAATGCAGCAACAACTATATTTGGACGTTTTGATGATGCCGCTGCCAGTACTTGCGTAAATCTATTGACATGCTTATCAATGATACAAGATTCAGAAAAGTTTGATGCAAAAACAAAACATGTAGCAAATGTTTTACTTCAAAGTCTTCTAAAGTTTGAAACCATATTGACAGCATTTACTTACTTGTATATATTTGAAACTACAACCCCGTTATCAAGTTATCTACAGACAAGTGGTTTAGATATGTTTACTGCATGGAGTTTGGTAGATTCAGCTACAACAAAGTTGAAGGAACAGACAAGAACATTTGATAACGTTCACAGCAAGGCTTTGGAATTTGTAAATAAATGTAATGACAGGATTTCACATGAATATGGATGAAAATCAAACATTGGAAATTGATGCGTTGGAAACAGCATTGCCAGTTAAGAGGCAGAGGAAGAAGAAAAGAATGGCAGATGAGCTTATTGATGATTAAAGAAATTCCTCAGATTCTCTAGCTGATTTTCGAGTAAATGTGTTTAACCTAATAATGGATCGCATTGTCCAGTCACTAGAATCACGCTTTGTACAACACAAACAGCTGTAGAAAGATTTGTCCTGCTTGGACCCAGCAAAGTTTAAAACTATTGCAGAGAAGGGCCTTGAAGATGAAGCATTGGAAGGTATTATTAAGCTGTTTCCATAAATCAGCAAAGATCAAGTAATATTGGAATTGTTTTCTTTTGCTTCAAACTTTGATGTATTAAAGCTGTTGCTTAATGATGGTGAGAATATGGATTCCAGTTGCAACAATTGTAAAATTTGCAGCACTTGCAAATTTAGTACACATTTTTAGTGTGTACTAAAAATTCTGGCATCCAACTGACTTCATGACAAGGCATATGATAACCTTTATGAACTTTATTAAGTCATCTGCACACTATCAGTTACTCAAGTCCAATGTGAGAGGACATTTTCAAAGCTAAAGATCATAAACACAAGGTTAAGAAATTCGCTGTCGGAGGAGATTTTGGAATCATACATGTTGCTATCCATTGAAAAGGAATTGTTAGATGAATTGGATGCAGAAGCAATTATTGGCAGATTCGCACAATCATCTAGCGAACACAAACGATTGCTCTTAATATAGTGGACTGCATGCAATGCTCTATTCTGCTTTTGAACTATCTGTTAATGTGTAAATTGTGCAGTAAACTATTTTAAAATTTCAACCAATTACTTAAAATTTTAAAAAATAAATACAAAATTCAATTATAACATTCTGTATTTACATTTGGTATCTACTGCCAGTAATATGTACAGTACATGTACACTGTAATTACTAATACACATTTTTTCCACAAAAAATGTTAATTGTACCATTTTTTCCATATGTATTTTTTGAAAATTTTATTTATTCGTTATGAAAATTAAATCATAGCATTGTAGTTGTGGGTGGGCCCCCTTTGTCTCCTGGCAACCAATATTTTTAGACCCAGTCCGCCACTGAGTGTGGTATCGTGTAGTGTGGTATCGTGTTGTGTGGTATGTTGGACTCCAGTTGGCTTGTTAATGCACTTCATAAACCCTGGGCGCAATCTATCGGCCTCATCGCACACAAGTCGGGACAAGGTGAGGCTGGTAAATCATGACGCTCATTTCGCCTTGTGAGATCTAATGAGCTGAGCTTATTAGTGCAGGAGTCAGAGTCCAGCCTCGTCAGGGCGTTCCTCACTGAGGCCCGGAAGGGAAGCACAGAACTTTTTAAAAAAAAATTAGACGACCCAATTATTTCTTTCCAAATACTAGAACATACAGTGCAGAAGGATGCCATTCGGCCCATCGAGTCTGCACCACGGGGCAGTTTAGTGTGGCCAGTCCACTTAACCTGCATATCTTTGGGGTGAAACCCACAGAGATACTGCAAACTCCACACAGTAACCTGTGGCCGGCATCGAACCTGGGTCCTCAGTGCTGTAGGCAGCAGTGCTAACCACTGGGCCACCGTGCCGCCCTGAAGCAAGTCCCATTTAATAGCAGGAAGCACCCAGCTAAACACACCCAAATTTAAATCGTGGCCATTGTAATCTGTTTTATCTTTCTGACCTTGTACAGAAAGTTTATTTTTGTTTGTTCAAAACATGAAATCTAGTGGCTTTATTGTCTTAGCAGGTCTCTTGAATCCAACACTACACAATACCACACTGCACGATTCCACACTACACGATTCCACACTACACGATTCCACACTGCACGATTCCACACTGCACGATTCCACACTGCACGATTCCACACTGCATGATTCCACACTGCACGATTCCACACTGCACGATTCCACACTGCACGATTCCACACTGCACGATTCCACACTGCACGATTCCACACTACACGATTCCACACTACACGATACCACACTGCACGATACCACACTGCACGATTCCAGACTGCACGATTCCACACTACACGATTCCACACTGCACGATACCACACTGCACGATTCCAGACTGCACGATATCACACTACACGATACCACACTACACGATACAATGACAGATTCAACCAAAACAGTCTTTTTAAAAAAATATGTTTATTGAAAATGTTTTCATTATAAACAAAATAATATAAAACAATTAATTCAAGTTGCAATGACAAAGAGCACAACAAACAATCAAAAGCACTAATTAACTGGGGCAGCATGGTGGCGCAGTAGTTAGCATTGCTGTCTCACGGCGACGAGGTCCCAGGTTCAATCCCGGCTCTGGGTCACTGTCCGTGTGGAGTTTGCGCATTCTCCCCGTGTCTGCGTGGGTTTCACCCCTACAACCCAAAGTTGTGAAGGCTAGGTGGATTGGCCACGCTAAATTGCTCCTTAATTGAAAAAAATGAATTGGGTACTCTAAATTTATTTTTTTAAAAGCACTAATTAACTTATCCCCACCAAAACATTAAACTAAATCTTCGAACAGCTTACGATGGCTAGCTCTTTAAAAGAAGAAATGAATGGCTACCATCTCAGTTAGTTGGAAACTTTCTAATGACCTCCTAATGGTATACTTCAAACATAGAAAATAGGAGCAGGAGGAGGCCATTTGGCCCTTCAAGCCTACTCCACCATTCATTATAATCATGGCTGATCATCCTACTCAATAGTCTGTTCCCGCCTTCCTCAAACAAAAAGTCATTATTAGCCCCTAACTGAATTTTACCAAAACTCGGGTCTGGTCCAGGATCATAACAACTGGTAAATCTCAATGAAACTGTTTATTTTAGGCTACAGTTAAATAAAACAACAAAAATATGTATGAATGTATTTGTCTTTCAAGCAGGTGGTTAGTTTGTGACTTTTAAACCATCAATAAGTTACCTCCAATGGCTCTTATGAATAAAGGTTGGTACATGGAGTCCTATTGCGAGTTAATGTGTAGGGAGGATGTTCTCTCAAGTTAATTTTAAACAAAAGATTTGGCTCCCAAGATGGCAGTGTTAATACAAGTGCTACTCAATATGGTGCAGAGATAGAAGTTGAACCCCAGATTGTGCTGCCCAGTAATGGTATGGGTAGAGATGTTACAATTGACACCAGTACCCATAAACAATTGGAGGGTGGGGACAGGAGAATGTAAGGCACAGCTCTTGTTACCATCTCCGGTGGAAATGTGTGCACATCCGTGGACATCGAGAAAGAGGCCAAAATAATAATAAATAAATAAATCGAGCTTGGCTAAGTGTGGGCAGTCACTTAGCATCTAGATTCACTATAACCACCTTCATCAAAGAACCAGGAAGATACCAGAAATATGCAGATGTTACAGAACGTGGAAACATTGTGAACTATGAAACAGATGGTGTAGAACTTCAAAAGGACATGGACAAGTAGGTGGAATGGGCAACCAGGTGGCGGATGAAGTCCAATGCAGGAAGTTTATTCATTTTGGTAGGAAGGACATGGGGAGACCTGAGCAAGTTGGATATGTTGAACTTGTATAAGACACTAGTTCAGCCTCGACTGGACTACTGTGCCCAGTTCTGGGTGCCACACTTTAGGAAGGATGTGAAGCCATTAGAGAGGGTGCAGAAAGCATTCACAAGAGTGGTTCTCGGGATAAGGAACTTCAGTTATGTAGACAAATTGGAGAAGTTGGGACTTCCGGTTGCGGCTATGACCAGCTAAGTCGCACTTTTGGCTGCTCCTGCGAGGAAGGTGTTTTCGGGCCGATTGGAGGGCCCCTAACGGCGCTGGAACGACGATTCCCGGTGGGGGAAGGTTCCCAGAGGAGAACCCTGCAAAATTTATGGTCGTCACCCGAAGTGGGGCAGAAAAAAAAGCGGCAGCAGCTCCCCGAAAAAAGCGGGGGAAGAAACCCAAAATGGCGGCCGGCGGCGCACCCGAGGACTGGAGGAAATGGGCGGAGGAGCAGCAGGCCGTTCTCCTGCGCTTCTTCACGGAGCTGAAAGTAGAGCTGCTGGAGTCGATGAACGCGACGACCACCAGGCTGATGGGAGCCCAGGCGACCCAAGAGGCGTCAATTCGGGAGCTGCAGCAGGAGATGGCTGTGAGGGAGGAGGAGGCCACGGTCCTCGTGGGAAAGGTGGAGGTGCACGAGGCACTCCACCTGAAATGGCAAAACCGACTGGAGGAGATGGATACCCGCATGAGGCGGAAAAACCTGAGGATCCTGGGCCTGGCAGAAGGACTGGAGGGGTCGGACCTCCCGAGGTATGTGGCAGAAATGCTGGGCTCACTGATGGGGGCAGGGGCCGTCCCTTCGCCCCTGGAACTGGAGGAGGCCTACAGAGTAATGGCCAGGAAGCCAAGAGCAAACGAACCCCCGTCGGGCGGTTCTGGTTCGGTTCCAGCGATTCAGTGACCGGGAGAGGGTGCTGAGGTGGGCCAAGAGAGAGAGGAGCAGCAAATGGGAGAACTCGATGGTGAGGATCTACCAGGACTGGAGTGCGGAGGTGGCAAAGCGGCGGGCCCGGTTCAACCGGACGAAGGCGGTGCTGCATGCCAAGAGAATCAGATTCGGGATGCTGCAGCCAGTGCGCTTGTGGGTGACCTATAAGGACCAGCACCACTATTTCGAGTCCCCGGAGGAGGCGTGGGCCTTTGTCCAGGAAGAAAAGCTGGACTCGAACTAGAACCAGGGGATACTTGGCGGTCGTTGCCGCTCTGGTACTTTAAGCTGGACACGTGGCTTTCTTTTGGTTGGATTTTCACTTGGCTGTATTTTTGGACCCTTTTTTTTCTCTCTACCAGTTTTTTTCTTTTTTCTGTTATTTATAATGTTATGTTGGGGGGGCGGGGTGGGGGGGGGAGTGCCGGGGGTATGTGTTTCTTGTGGGGTTTTTTTTTATCGGTGTGGGATCGGGGACGGGGGTGGAACTGAAGATGGAGGGGTGGGGAGTGGCAGGGCGAAAGCGCGGGCTTTCCTCTGGTTTCCCGCGCACGGGGCAGAGGAGGGAGGAGGGTGGGAGGAAGGGGCGTGGTCAGCAATGGCTCCCTTTCCCGCGCTGGAGCGGGGTCAAGGAGGGGTGGTAAGGGGGGGGATGTCCCCCCATGCCGGGAGGAGTCGGATTGTGGCAGGGGCAGCCGGGTCAGCGTAAACCAGCTGACTTACGGAAGTACTATGGAGGGTGCATCGCGGCTAGGAAGGGTCCTAGCCTGGGGGGGGGAGGGGGGTGGGGGGGGGGGAGGGGGAGGGGGGAAGGGGGGGCTACCGGGTTGCTGCTGAAAAGGCCAGGGAGGAGAAGTTGAGGACCGGAGGGGTGGGGGGAGGGCGCCATCGCCATGGGGAGCGGGTCAGAAGGGGAGGGCTGACTCGGGGCGAGCAGGTGACAGGATATGGCTAGTCGGCAGGGGAGAGGGGCGGACTGCCCTTCGACCCGGCTGATCACTTGGAATGTGAGGGGGCTGAACGGGCCGGTCAAGAGAACGAGAGTAATCTCGCATTTGAAGGGGCTGAAGGCAGATGTAGCAATGCTACAAGAGACCCATTTGAAGGTGGCGGACCAGGTCCGCCTGAGAAGGGGGTGGGTGGGACAGGTGTTCCACTCAGGACTGGACGCAAAGAACCGGGGGGTGGCGATCCTGGTAGGGAAGAGGGTGTCGTTCGTGGCGGCGGAGGTGGTGGCGGATAAAGAGGGTAGATATGTCATGGTGAAGGGTAGGCTACAGGGGGAGAAAGTGGTGATGGTTAATGTGTATGCCCCGAATTGGGACGACGCTGGCTTCATGAGGCGCCTACTGGGCCTCATTCCGGACCTGGAGGCAGGGGGCCTGATCATGGGGGGGGGGACTTCAACACAGTGCTGGACCCCGTGCTGGACAGATCGAGTTCAAGGACGAGTAGGAGGCCGGCAGCGGCAGAAGTGTTAAAGGGGTTTATGGAGCAGATGGGAGGGGTAGATCCCTGGAGGTTTGGGAGGCCGAGGGCGAGGGAGTATTCCTTTTTCTCCCATGTCCACAGAGTCTATTCTAGAATTGACTTTTTTGTATTGAGCAGGGGACTGATCCCGAAAGTACGGGAAGTGGAGTACTCGGCCATAGCGGTCTCAGACCATGCGCCACACTGGGTAGATTTGGAAATGGGGGAGGCGCGAGACCAGCGTCCGCTGTGGCGCCTGGATGTGGGGTTGCTGGCGGATGAGGAGGTGTATAAGAGGGTCCGGAAGAGCATTGAAAGATATCTGGACATTAATGACACGGGGGAGGTGCAGGTGGGGATGGTCTGGGAGGCCCTGAAGGCGGTGATCCGGGGGGAGCTGATCTCCATACGGGCACATAGGGAAAGGAGGGAGAGACAGGAGAGGGAGAGGCTGGTGGGGGAGCTTTTGGACGTGGATAGGAGATATGCGGAGGCACCAGAGGAGGGGCTGTTGGGGGAACGGCGCAGTTTGCAGGCTAAGTTCGACCTGTTGACCATCAGAAAGGCAGAGACACAGTGGAGAAGGGCGCAGGGCGCGATTTATGAGTATGGGGAGAAGGCGAGTAGGATGTTGGCGCATCAGCTCCGCAAGCGGGATGCGGCTAGAGAAATTGGGGGAGTGAGGAAGAGGGGTGGGAACGTAGTGCAGAAGGGGCCAGAAGTAAATGGGGTCTTCAGAGACTTCTATAAGGAGCTGTATCGGTCAGAGCAGCCGACGAGGGGAGGGGGGATGGAGGGCTTCTTGAACAAATTGAGGTTCCCCAAGGTCCAAGAGGAGCTGGTAGAGGGGCTGGGGGCGCCGATAGGGTTAGAGGAGCTAGTCAAGGGGATTGGGCATATGCAGACGGGGAAGGCGCCGGGGCCAGATGGGTTCCCGGTGGAATTTTACAAAAAATATGCGGATTTGGTGGGCCCTGTGCTGGTACGAGCCTTCAACGAGGCATGGGAGGGGGGGGGCTCTGCCCCCGACAATTTCGCAGGCACTGATCTCTCTGATCTTGAAGCGGGACAAGGACCCCGTGCAGTGTGGGTCATATAGGCCTATCTCGCTCCTGAATGTGGACGCCAAGTTGCTGGCAAAGATCCTGGCTACCAGGATAGAGGATTGTGTGCCAGGGGTGATACACGAGGACCAGACGGGTTTTGTGAAAGGGCGGCAGCTTAATACGAACGTGCGGAGACTGCTAAACGTCATCATGATGCCGGCAGTGGAGGGTGAGGCGGAGATAGTGGTGGCATTGGACGCGGAGAAAGCATTTGATAGGGTGGAGTGGAAGTACCTGTGGGAGACGCTGGAACGGTTTGGATTTGGGGAGGGATTTATTAAATGGGTGAAGCTGCTCTATTCGGCCCCGACGGCAAGTGTAGTGACGAATGGTAGGAGATCGGAGTATTTTGGGCTCCACCGGGGGACCAGACAGGGGTGCCCCTTGTCCCCCCTGCTCTTCGCACTGGCAATTGAACCGTTGGCGATGGCACTGAGGGGCTCAGGGGGGTGGAGAGGGCTGACAAGGGGCGGGGAGGAGCACCGGGTATCACTATACGCGGACGACCTGCTGCTATACGTGGCAGACCCAGAAGGGGGAATGCCGGAGGTGATGGAACTGCTAGCAGAATTTGGGGACTTTTCGGGGTACAAGCTAAACTTGGGCAAGAGTGAGGTATTTGTGATACACCCAGGGGACCAGGAAGAGGGAATCGGGAGACTCCCGTTTAAGAGAGCAGGAAAGAGTTTTAGATATTTAGGGGTGCAGGTGGCAAGGAACTGGGGGATTCTCCACAAGCTGAACTTCTCCAGGCTGGTGGAACAGATGGAGGAGGAATTTAAAAGGTGGGACATGGTGCCGCTGTCGCTGGCGGGCAGAGTGCAGTCCGTTAAAATGACGGTCCTCCCGAGGTTTTTGTTTTTATTTCAGTGCTTGCCCATCTTCCTCCCTAGGGCCTTCTTCAAAAAGGTGACGAGTAGCATCATGAGCTACGTGTGGACGCACGGCACCCCAAGGGTGAGGAGGGTCTTCTTGGAGCGGAGTAGGGATAGTGGAGGGCTGGCATTACCCAATCTTTCGGGGTATTACTGGGCGGCAAATGTATCGATGGTGCGCAAGTGGATGATGGAAGGGGAGGGGGCAGCTTGGAAACGAATGGAGAGGGCGTCCTGTGGCAACATAAGCCTGGGGGCCCTAGTAACGGCGCCATGGCCGCTCCCTCCCACGAGGTACACCACGAGCCCGGTGGTGGCGGCCACCCTCAAGACCTGGGGGCAGTGGAGGCGACACAGGGGGGAAGTGGGAGGTCTGATGGAGGCACCGTTAAGAGGGAACCATAGATTCATCCCGGGGAACATGGACGGGGGATTTCAGAGCTGGCACAGGGTGGGCATCAGGCAGCTGAAGGATCTGTTTGTAGATGGGAGGTTTGCGAGCCTGAGAGAGCTGGAGGAGAAATTCGGGCTCCCCCCGGGAAACATGTTTAGACATTTGCAGGTGAAGACATTGCTAGACGCCAGGTGGAAGGGTTTCCCTTGCTCCCCAGTAGGGGGGCGAGTGATAGGGTGCTCTCGGGGGTCTGGGTCGGAGGGGGGAGGATATCGGACATCTACAAAGTAATGCAGGAGGCGGAGGAGGCATCAGTAGAGGAGCTGAAAGCCAAGTGGGAGGGGGAGCTGGGAGAACAGATAGAGGATGGGACATGGGCTGATGCCCTGGAGAGGGTTAATTCTTCCTCCTCGTGTGCGAAGCTTAGCCTCATTCAATTTAAGGTGCTACATAGAGCCCATATGACGGGGACAAGGATGAGTCGGTTCTTTGGGGGTGAGGACAGATGTGTCAGGTGTGCGGGAAGTCCAGCGAACCATGTCCATATGTTTTGGGCATGTCCGGCACTGGAGGAGTTCTGGAAGGGGGTGGCAAGGACGGTGTCGAGGGTGGTGGGATCCAGGGTCAAACCAGGATGGGGACTTGCGATCTTTGGGGTTGGGGTGGAGCCGGGGGTACAGGAGGCGAGAGAGGCCGGAGTACTGGCCTTTGCGTCCCTAGTTGCTCGAAGAAGGATACTAATACAGTGGAAGGACGCGAGGCCTCCAAGCGTGGAAACTTGGATTAATGACATGGCAAGCTTTATTCAGTTGGAAAGGGTCAAATTCGCCCTGAGAGGGTCGGTACAAGGGTTCTTCAGGCGGTGGCAGCCTTTCCTCGACTTTTTGGCTCAGAGATAGGGTACAGAGGTCGCAGCAGCAGCAACCCGGGGGGGAGGGGAGGGGGGGGGGGGGGTTGCAACAACGGTTGTGGTGGGTTATTTACGGTTGAAATGCGGGCAAATTTGCTCGCAGTTCATGTTTGATGTTGATTGTTGCTTTGTTTGTTTTTGGGGGAGGGGGAGGGGGGGGAGGGACAACGCGCGCGCGCGAGTTCGGGCGGGGGGGGATATTTGTTAAGAGGGAATATTTTGTAATATTCTATAGTTAGTTGGGGTAAATATCTTCATGTAAAAAATTCTTTCAATAAAAATTATTTTTTAATGATAAAAAAAATTTTTAAAAAATAAAAATTGGAGAAGTTGGGGCTGTTTTCCTTGGAGAAAGGAAGGCTGAGAGGAGATTTGATCAAGGTGCCCCAAATCATGAAGTTTGGATGGAGTAGATAAGGAGGTGCTGCTCCCACTCCTGAAAGGATTAAGAACGAGAGGCTACAGATCTATGGTAATTGGCAAAAGAAGTAAAATCTATATTAGAAAAAAAAACTTTGTCACGCAGTTGAAGGTCAAGAATTCACTGCTCAAGAGTGTGGTGGAAGCAGGTTCTATCAAAGCATTCAGGAGAGAATTAGACTATCATTTGAAAAGAAAGAATGTGCAGAGTTATGGGGAGAAGACAGGAGACGGCACAAAGTGAATTGCTGATTCGGAGAACCGGTGTAGATAGGATAGACTGAATGGCTTCTTTCACACTGTAACAATTGGTGTAAGTACCTGTGCAAGATTTCACCTTCCAGAAAGTAATGGTGCAAACTGTGGGCGCACAGGGTCTGTGTGTGTTTGGGGGGGGGGGGGGGGGGGGGGGGGTTCCATGCATTTGATTATGCATTACTAAAAATGAAAATCTCAGAAATAAATTACTCCACTGGGCTTAGGTTTCTCCACCTCTACACATTCTTACCGCTGTAGAACAATTCAAATCCTTGATTGATTTTCTCAAATGCTCCCTTCCGCACACATTTCCAGTCTCTCACCCACAGCACAAGATTGTAAATTAAAACCCAATACAATCTGTGTGGGAGAACCCACCGATGCAGGGTGGCTTTTGTAATATTTTGTTTGATTAAGCTGAATGGCACAAACATGGATAGTGGAGCAGTCGAGTTGTACAGTGCAGCATTGGAGGCAGTCCAAAGAAGATTCACGAGGTTGATCCTGGAGATGGAGTGGTTTTCTTATGAGGAGAGGTTGAGTAGGTTGGGCTCAACTCAATGAGTTAGTACTCATTGGAGTTTAGAAGAATGAGACGACCTTATCAAGATATATAGGATTCTCAGGGGGCTTGATAGAGTGGATACTGAGAGCTTGTTTCCCCATGCGGGACAGTCCCGGGCCAGAGGGCATAATCTCAGAGTAAGGTGTCGCCCATTTAAGACAGAGAAGAGGAGGCATCTCTTCTCTCAGAGGGTAGTGAATCTGTGGAATTCTTTACTGGCGAGGGCTGTAGAGGCTGGGTTGTTGTGTTCAAGGCTGAGATAGACAGATTTTTAATCAGTAAGGGAATCAAGGGTTATGTTCAGTTGGCTGAACATCTAGTTCCTGATGCAAAGTGAGGCCAACAGCATGGGTTCAATTTCCATAACGGCTGAGGTTATTCATGAAGACCTGCCTTCTCAACATTGCCCATCGCCTAAGGTGTGGTGATCCTCAGGTTAAACTACCATCAGTCAGCTCGCCCCCCTCAAACAGGAATTCAGGCAATGGTCAGCCGGGACTATGGTGGCTTTACCTCACAAGAGTTATGGGGATAAGGCGGGAAAGTAGAGTTGAGGATTATCGCATCAGACCAGCCATGACCCCATTGAATAGCAGAGCAGGCACGATGGCCCAAATGGCCAATGTGTTATGGTCTTATTGTCGAACAGTACCAGGTCAAGGTTTAAAAAGATGAATATTGCTGCAATTTAAATGAAAACGTCCTCTAAATAAGACTCTTGGTGTAGATCACTTGAAACAACAGCAATAGTCTGCTCAATGTCAGAGAAAGACATATAATTAGGCGTTGAACTACCTCCTGGATATATAGCCGTTCTTTCAGAATCAGCAAGATAGTTTATGCCAATCATTAACTTGGCACACCATCCACCCACCCCCGCAACATTTTCTTTGTGCATAAACATGACTGAATTTAACATATAGCCTCATAATAACCATCTAATTATTGCTTTCAAAGCGGGCTGGGGGGGGGGGGGGGGGGGCGGGGGGTGAACTACGCGTCTGATGAAACGAAAATAATATTCATTTCAGAAACTGACCTTTATCCACAACAGAAATTGAGTCAATTTACCAGTGTCTGATCGAACAGCTGGAGTGAGTGAAACATGTCCAGGGTACACGGTAAATGCAATCTGCAAATACGAGGAGAGCTTGCATTCTTTTTTGCAATTTGCAAGAATGTTAAATAAAAGGTATATCTCCCATTGCATTATTTATCGCTTTTCGATCGACCCCTCCCCATTTCTCGATCAACAAACCTGAGCAGAACACCTGGCAAAGCTGTAACCCTTTCCCTTCCAGGACTGCATTGCATTCGAATAGGCAGAGATTTGCAAGAGCTGTGCCTTTGAATGGGAGGGTGTCACGGGGAAAGCAGTGGGGAAAGCACAGGGTTTTGAACACCTCGCCGACATCTATTCATGTATGGCACTGGTTGCAAAAAACGGTCTGTATTAAAATGCAGCACACACACAAAAGAAAATCCTCTTACCTTTATGCCAGCACTGAAACGGGTAATGGAGAGATTATATTACCCCCGACTGTTGTTGCCTTTCTTTCTCTTTGTACTTCATCCTGGGAGAATATGCTCGCTCCTGTACACACCATCCCCACTGATAATCTGCGGATGCGCAAAACGCCCGCGACGTCACAAAGAAAACTCCCTCCTGTCCTGAGGGACTGGTTTTGGATGGGATTCCTCTGCATTCTTGTAGCAAATCACTCACCTTCTTAAACCAGATGGTGTGGGGAATGTCACATCGGGCTCACCTCCAGCTCAATCGTCTAACTCTCCGGACCCCCCCCCCCCCCCCATCAGGGTTGGATTGAGAAATCCATATTGTGTTTAAATGCTGAATGAGACGAATGGAAATCTGAGAAGTTGTTACCCAATAGGAAATTCATGGAGTTTTTCTTTTAAATCAATGTCAGTGGCATTTTTTTTTAAAAAAGCGCAAGGCCTCTTTGGATCTTTGGGTTTGCCACCTTGCATATGCTTTTACTTACCCCCTGCTGTTCAATGGGATGCCCACTGGCAGTGTTTCCCATCGCCACATTTTGGAGTGTTTATAATTGCATAAACCTCAGGACATCTCAAAACATTTCATATCCAATGGAGTACTTATCAGGTGTGGTCATTGTTCTAATGCAGGGAAATCCCACAAGTAACAATGAGATGAGTGAGTTTTAGTGATGTTAGAAATATTGGCCCAGGCGGCCATGAAGTGAGTGGTCGCAGATTTGGTAGCTTTCGCTCGTGGTGGTCCTTTTGTGGTCTTTGCCCTGGTTTGTAGCTGGAATTTGGAGGAAAAGGTGTAGAAGTGAGAGCAGAAGTGATTGACCCCCTAGTATATGGAGCGGCGGACCAGAAGTGCCCGGAAAAGAACAAACCAATTGGCTGAGGCAGGTTAGGTGCTGGCAATGCACGTGGAGATGGCGGATGGCAGGGGCAAGGTTCGGCTCAGTGGTCGATGGAGCAGTTGGTGAACTTCTTGATCGAGAAGTTCACCTAGTAGCGAAAGGAAAGTCTTGAGGACCTGGCCCGGACGGTGGACCCGATCAAGGCGGTGGTTGACCGCGTTGAGATGAGACTGGCAGCCCAGGGACAGGTGATCCAGAGGTTGGAGGAACTGGCGGGGGAGCATGAGGAACAGTCCACCTCGATTGGAGTGGAAATGAGACTGATGCGAGACCAGCAAAAGCGACTGCTGGAGGAAGTGGAGGACCTGGAGAACCAAACTCACAGACAAAACATCTGGATCGTGGGCTTGCCGGAGGGGAGTGAAGGAATGGATGTGGGTGCATATGTCAGGAAGATGAGGCATTGCAAATGGGAAGCTGTCGAAATCAGTGTGTACCAGCACCTGGGAGCAGAGTTCACGAAGAGGAGGGTGAGCTTTAATAAGGTCAAATCGGCCCTGATCAAGAAGAGCGTAAAGTTCGGACTACTGTACCCGGCTCGCCTATGGGTGACCTATGGGGGGCTGGGAGTTGTACTTTGGCTTGGCGGAGGAGGCAGTGGACTTCACGAAAGAGAATGGACTGGCAGGGGAAGGAGGACCTTGAACTTTGATGGAGGAGAAGTGGAGTACTATATTGCAAAAAACTTTGTTTTTGGTGTTCGTTTTTCTTTTTTCTGTTTTTTGGCTTTGGGCTGATTTACCGTTCTTTGGTAAGGGATAAGGGGTGGGTCTCTGTGTTTGGACCTTGGGAGAGTTGTTTGTTTGTTTTCATTTCTTGCCTTTGTTTTCATTGTTTGCACTAAGAGCTGGGGGAGGGGAATCAGTGGAGGGTAGGGTGCTAGGCGCCACGGGCTGGGGCTGCCAGTCTAGCTGGGCATGCTAGTTCACGGAAGCGCAATGGGGGGGGGGGTGAGCTGAAGATCTGTGGGGGGGGGGGTTGGAGGTGGAATGGGGAGATCGGGTGGGGAGGGGAACAGTTCTGCTGATGGGGAAGGGACTTTTACAGTGGAGGAGGAGGGTGGACAATGGTAGTTGCCCGAGGGTGGGCTAGGGGAGGTGCAATACATGGGCCGATGATTGCCCTAGGAGAGGGTATGGCTGATCAGTAG
The DNA here is from genome assembly GCF_902713615.1 of Scyliorhinus canicula. Classification (NCBI taxonomy): domain Eukaryota; kingdom Metazoa; phylum Chordata; class Chondrichthyes; order Carcharhiniformes; family Scyliorhinidae; genus Scyliorhinus; species Scyliorhinus canicula. The sequence continues at coordinate 110,043,241 of NC_052146.1, read as the reverse complement.
GGGGAGGGGGGGGGGGGGGTGCGACCAGACTGCTCACGTGAACATTCGGGGACTGAATGGGCCAGTCAAAAAGGCTTGTGTGTTTGCGCACTTGAGGCAACTGAAGGCAAACGTGACCATGCTGCAGGAGACACGTTTGAAGGTAAGGGACGAGATTAGGCTAAGGAAGAGATGGGTTGGGCAAGTGTTCCATTCAGGGTTAGACTTCAAAACGAGGGGGGTGGCAATTTTGGTTAATAAGCGGGTGGAGTTTGAGGTGGGGTATATGCTGGCGGACCCGGGGGGGGGGGGGGGGGGGGGGGGAGATGTTATGGTTAGTAGGAAACTGGAGGGAATGGCTGTGGTATTGTTGGTAAATATATATGCCCCAAACAGGGATGATGTGAAATTTATGAGACGGGTACTGGGGAAGATTGCGGACCTAGATTCGCCTCAACTGATTAGGGGGGAGATTCCAACACGGTCCTTAATCCAAGCCTGGACCGGTTGGGCTCTAGGTCTGGGAAGGTATCAGTTATGGCTCAGGAGCTCCGAGGGTTCATGGAGCACATGGGAGGGGTTTGATCCGTGGAGATTCGGGAGGCCGAGGAGTAAGTAGTTTTCGTTCTACTCCCATGTGCATAAGGTGTATTCCCGGATAGGCATTTTTGTCACCTGGCTGAGGTTGTAGATGCTGAATATTCAGCAATAGTGGTGTCAGACCACACCCCGCACTGGGTGGACCTGTAAGTTAGTAAAGGAAAGGCCCAATGCCCGCAATTGAGGTTGGATGTGGGGCTATTAGCGGAGGAGGAGGTCAGTGAGCGTGAGGGAGGCCATTTGGGGATACATAAAGAGAAATGATGCGGAACGGGTGTCGGTGGGGGTGGTGTGGGAGGCATTGAAGGTGGTTATCAGGGGAGAATTCATCTCAATTAGGACCCATAAGAAGGCGGAGCGGGCGGAGTTAGACAGACTGGTAGGCAAAATCAGACAGGTGGACAGGAGATATTCAGAGACTCCAGATGAAGGGCTTCTGAAAGAGCATCAGAGACTGCAGCTAGAATTTGGGCTCCTGTCCACAGGTAAGGTGGTTGGACAGCCTGATTTTTTGATTTGATTTGATTCATTGTCACATGTACCAGAGTACAGTGAAAAGTATTTTTCTGCGGCCAAGGGAACGTACACACTACATACATAGTAGACAAAAAGATTAATCAACAAGAGTACATTGACAAATGGTACATCAACAAATAGTGATTGGTTACAGTGCAGAACAAGGGGCCAAACAAAGCAAATACATGAGCAAGAGCAGCATAGGGCATCGTGAATAGTTTTCTTACAGGGAACAGATCAGTCCAAGGGGGGAATCGTTGAGGAGTCTTGTACCTGTGGGGAAGAAGCTGTTCCTATGTCAGGCAGTGCGGGTCTTCAGACTTCTGTACCTTCTGTCTGATGGAAGGGTCCGGAAGAAGACAATGCCTGGGTGGGAGGGGTCTCTGATAATGCTGTCTGCCTTCCTGAGGCAGCGGGAGGTGTATACAGAATCAATAGGGATGGCAAGCTTGTGTGATGTGTTGGGCTGAGTTTAACACACTCTGCAGTTTCATGCGATCTTGGACTGAGCAGTTGCCATACCAAGCTGTGGTGCAGCCAGATAGGATGCTCTCTATGGCACATCAGTAGAAGTTTGTGAGAGTCGATGCAGACATGCTGAATTTCTTTAGCTTCCGTAGGAAGTAGACATTGTTGGGCTTTCTTGACTGTTGTATCAATGTGAGTGGACCAGGACAGATTGTCGGTGATGGTGACACCCAGGAACCTAAAGCTATCGACCACTGAGGAGGGTAAGGGGGGGGCGGTTTATGAATATGGGGAGAAATCTAGTAGGATGCTGGCGCATCAGCTGAGGAAACAGGAGGCGGCGAGAGAGTGGGAAAGTGAGGGATACAGGGGTGGGGGCAGGTGGTTATGGACCCGGCGGGGTGAATGATTTGTTTCGGGGGTTTTACAGTAAATTGTATAAATCGGAAAACCCGGCCGGGGAGGAGGGAATGAAATGATTTTGGGAGGGGGCTGGAGTTCCCAAGGATAGATGAGGAGTTGATGGAGGATCTGCGTACCCAAATTGGGCTCGGGGAGGTTATAGAGGGGGTTGGGGGCGATGCAATCGGGCAAAGCCCTGGGACCGGACAGATACCCGGTGGAGTTCTATAAGACGTTTTACAGGCTGTTGGACTGCTTTTGGTAAAGACTTTTAATGAGTCAGACGAGTTGGGTGTGCTCCACCAAACATCGTCGCAGGCATCGATTTCCCATATCCTGAAACGGCGGATAAAGGTCTGGAAAGTTGTGGGTCGTATAGGCCAATCTGCTTGCTAAATGTGGATGCAAAATTGCTGGCAAAGTTCTTGGCCACAAGGATAGAGGACTGTGTTCCAGCGGTAATAGGTGAGGACCAGACAGGATTTGTTAAGGGACGACACCTGGCGTCCAACATTAAGCGACTCCTTAACATAATAATAATGCCTGCGGAGGGGCACGAGGTTGAGGAGGAGGTGGCCATGGATGCAGAAAAGGCCTTTGATCAGGTGGAGTGGGAAAATCTGTGGGATGTCCTGGAAAGGTTTGGGTTTGGGCAAGGATTTGTGGATTGGGTCCGGTTGTATATCAGGCACCGGTGGCAAATATAAGGAAGAATCAGGTACAATCGTAATATTTTAGTCTGTGTCGGGGGATGAGACAGGGGTGTCCACTCTCCCCACTACTGTTTGTCCTGGCCATAGAGCCTTTGGCAATGGTGCTGCGAGCATTGAACATTTGGCGGGGGATAGTGAGAGGGGGGTTGGAACACAGGGTCTTGCTCTATGCAGACAATTTGCTCCTTTATATAACAGACCCGTTGGGGGGATTGCAGGATTTATGGGGCTACAGGAGGAATTTGGTTGGTTCTCAGGTTATAAATTGGGGCTGGTTTAGCACACTGGGCTAAATCGTTGGCTTTGCAAGCAGACCAAGGCAGGCCAGCAGCACGGTTCAATTCCCGTACCAGCCTCCCCGAACAGGCGCTGGAATGTGGCGACTAGGGGCTTTTCACAGTAACTTCATTTGAAGCCTACTTGTGACAATAAGCCATTTTCATTTTCATTTCAAATTGAATATGGGCAAGAGCAAGGTTTTTACGATCCAGGCAAGGGGGCTGGAGAGAAGATTGAGGGAGATGCCATAAAAGGTGGTGGAAGGGAGTTTTAGGTATCTGCGTATTCAAGTGGCACAGGACTGGGGTCAGCTTCACAAATTAAATTTGGGCAGATTGATAGAGCAAATGAAAGGGGACTTCCAAAGGCGGGACGTGCTCCCGCTATCATTGGAAGAGGGCAGACTGTGAAAATGACAGTGCTCCCGAGATTACTGTTCGTTTATCAGTGTCTCCCAATTTTCATTCCTGAGACGATTTTCAGGAAGATGAATGCGGTGATCTCGGGTTTTATTTGGGCCGGGAAAGCCCCGAGGGTGAAGAAGGTCCCACTTGAGCAGGGGCGTGGGCTGGCCCGTCCGAACTTTATTAACTATTACTGGGCAGCTAACATGTCGATGGTTAGGAAGTGGGTAGTGGGGGAGAGGTTGGTGTGAGGGGGTAGAAGCGGCATCTTATAAATCATGAGTCTGAAGGCTTTGTTAACGGCAATTCTGCTGTTTTCACTGGCTCAATACTCCACATGCCAGGTTGTAGGGGCAGCCCTGAGGGTGTGGGGGCTGTCGAGGCAGCACATGGGACTGGAGGGGGCGTCAGTGTGCGTACAAATTAGTGACAACCACCAGTTCACTCAGGGACGGGGGCGGCTGGATGGGGGCTTTAAGAGGTGGCAGCGGGCAGGGATCGAGAGATTCGGAGATCTTTTCATTGAGGAGGGTTTCTCGAGTTTGGAGGAGCTAGAGGAGGAATTTGCGTTGCCAGGTGGGAATTGGTTTGGGTACTTGCTAGTGCAGAATTTTGTTCAAAGGCAGGTTCCGGGCTTCCCACTAAGGGGGCTACAGGATAAGGTGATGTCAAAAACAGAGGCTAGGAAGGGGAAGGTCTTGGAAATATATAAGGAACTGATGGAATGGGAAGGGGTTCCAATGGGGGAGGTGAAAAGGAAGTGGGAGGAAGAGTTGGGAGGAGAGTTGGAAGTCGGGTTATGGGAGAAGGCCCTGAGGAGAGTGAATGCATCCTCGTCGTGTGTGAGGCTCAGTCCGATCCAGTTTCAGGTGGTCCACAGGGCTCATATGACCGTGGCCTGGAGGAGTAGGTTTTTTAAGGAGGTGGAAGGCAGGTGTGAGCACTGCGGGGGAGGTCCTGTGAACCATGTGCATATGGTCTGGGTATGTCCGAGGCTGAGGGGATTTCGACAGGGATTCGCGTATGTCAGGTCAGAGATCCTGGACGGGAGGGTCACTCCGAGTCCAGAGGTGGCAATATTTGGAGTGTCGGAAGGTCCGGGAGCCGGGGGACGGAGAGGCCGACGTTTTGGCCTTTGCCTCCCTGGTGGCCTGGAGACGGATTCTGCTGGGATGGAGGGACTCGGAGCATCCAGTCGAGAGTTTGGGTCAAGTGACATGGCAGGATTTCTCAGGTTAGAGAAAATCAAATTCGCCTTAAGGGGTTCGTTCCAGGAGTTCAATCGGAGATGGCAGCCATTCAACCACTGCTTCAAGGAAAATTAGGCCGTCAACATGGGGGTGGGGGGGCGGGGGGGAGGCATGGAAGTGACAAATAATGGTAGGAAAACTAATGAAGGGAGAAGCGTGAGATGGAGTAGTTACATGGACCATGATAGTTAGAATTTATGCTGGGGGGGGGGGGGGGGGGGGGTATGGTTATGTTATTGTGGGGTTTTTGTGTTTGTTGTTCAAAAATGTTAAAATTATAAATGCCTTAATAAAATATTTTCTGAAAAAAAAGTAATATTGGGCCGGGCATCAGATCTCCCCCGCCCCCCCCCCCCCTTCTTTCAATAGTGCCATGGGATTTTTGTTTCAATGGAACCAAGCGGGCAGGCGCCAGGACTGCACTCGCTCAGCACTATACAGGACTGCAGTGGAAATTACATGGAGCCCACACAACCTTCTGATTTGGAGATGACCGTTCTAAGATCAAGCGTGAGATCAGCTCTTATCAGCTTGGATCTAGTATGTCTCTTTTGTGGAGACCATTGATTGGCTTCAATTGGAATGTTTTTGGAGCAAGGTAGGATATGGATTAAAGGTTTGCCCTGTGCACTCTGCGCATTGGTTTTGGAACTCAGAGAAGGAATAACATTTAAATAACTGAGAGTGCTACCACTGAACCTAAAGACATATCATACCTTCACTCTCCTGAAAGTGACAATTTCAGCCTGGATCCTCCTGCCAGCAGTGAAGCTGTGCCTTATAGCGCCGACTGCACTTGAAATTACGCCTGTATCATTCTGGCCCGGTGTAACAGAAACTTCCTCTTCCGGCTGCAGGATGGATCCATCGTCGAGGTAAATCAGGTCCAGCGGGGAAAGCGTGGTTGCGGGAATACCACACCCCCTTTGCCATTATTAACTGAAGGCACACTTCGAGCTGTGCCGTCAGTTTAGTCTTTTCACTGAAGGTAGGTGGAGGTAATGTTTTCATCCCCATGAGTCGGTAAACAATATCTCACAAAAACTAATTGACAGGTGTTAACAAACCTTGAAACACAAAGGAACGGATTTATTTGTTGGTAGGGTAGGGATCCAGGAATTTTTCAAAGGACCCATAACCATTTGAAGATAGAGCAAATTGAAGAATGTTGCGATTTATTTTATTTACAATGTTGTTTGTTTTAGAATGTGGATTATAGGCTGCTATTTGTTGTTTTTTTACAGCTGTCAGAAGGTGAGCAGGTTTTTCGGGAGTGGATTGTTAGGTGTGGATTGAGCTGAAGCTACTACCTCAGTGAGAGAAGCTCTTAATAAGAGTTAATTTTTCAGCTTTGTAGAGGATCAACGCAACAGGGCAAAGGCTCTAAAAATAACTCCACAATTGTAACAATAGTATATACAGTCTTAATTCCAGCTCCCCCTAGCCCTGGTGCTGCTCAATCCATCTTGTCGCCCCATTGCTCCTCATTATTGCCCCACTTCCTCCCCCCCCCCCCCCCCCCCCACCAATCCAACATCAATGGAACAGGGATGCCAGACGGGAGAGTTGACAGAGGATGGGAGGGTCTAGTAGTACTGAATGGGGATGGGGAGGCATGGGGACGGGGAGGCATGGTGGTGGGTAAGCCAGGGGTTGTTCAGCAGCACCAGGGAGACACACCACACCTCCTGATATAAAGGGCTGTGATGCCAAAAAGCTCCATGTCTACTAGGTATGTACAAATAAATCAGGGCAGAAGAGTAGATAAGTACAGAGTAAATAACACTAGCCAAAATGGTGATGGGTCCTGATGTAACCAGCAGTGGGCTTTCCATTTCTGTATTCACAATTAGGGCTTGGAAGATATGGGCCTCATATCAGCAATTCATTTGTCATCAACATTAAAAGGAAGGTTTGATGCTTCTTCCTGGTAGATTATTTATCAGATCTGAAACAGAAATTGTGTCTTAACCATCAGAGAATAGGACCGTCCAACAGCAAAAAATAGTTTGTTCCTCCCATGGACATCATGTTAAATGAACGACACAAAATTGAATGACATCAGGAACATTGCAAAGAAAAAAAGACAATTCTTCAGCAAACCATGCAGTTTGTTCTACAAATGCACTTGGGTGTTCTTAGGGAAGGACAAGAGATAGAGAGAAAAATAAATTTCTCTTCTGGGAATTGAAAGGAGTATGTAAAAGCTATTAAGAAAGCAGATTAGATATGCTTCATGGAAAGGAACAGACTCAATATATTTATTTTAATATTCTTCAACAGACAATGGATTGTGTCCCAATCTATGACAATGGAACATACATGGGTTTTCAGTTTCTGTAGGACCGCTCTTTCTCCCCCCAATTAGAGGTATAATATGACCATTATACTGAATTATGATACAAGAGTCATACAAGAAACATTCTTTGAATTGTAGGTCAAGCTGCGATGTCATCATACCATTTGTTATTTTTTAAACCAATGAGGTTTCTTGCATGTCTTTATATTCCAGCACATCATAGGAATGAGAACACACCAAGAGAAATAAATGATTTAACGGATCAGAGATGTACGATTAGACGAAAATTGAGGAGCTGAAGGATCAAAATGCACAGGCAATAGAAGATGATGCTAAATTGATGTTGATTTACTCTAGCTCAGTTTCTCCCATTTGTCTTCACTTGCAGCATTTAACTTGACTTCTGTGTTGTTTGTACAATCATCTTTTATAGATTTTGACATTTATTTACAAATAACAAAACAACATTTTCAATGCAAAACTGGTACGGTACAGAAGAATTATTGTAAATATAAGAACGAGCAAGAGAGGGTGACATTGGAACAACAGACTCTTTAACATGGGATGAATCAGAAAAAATAATTAGGGGGAGGAAAAGCCATGTAAGGAAAATCAAATAACATCCCAAGATACCACACACCTTTATGTATTATGAAACAAGACTTACAAAATGGCTCAAGCATCAGAAAAGGTGGAACCTATAAATTTACAGAATGCATTAGATTCAGAATGGATCACATTTCAGGAATTCCATAGGGATACATTCCATTATGCTAGTTTTGAATTGAAGGGACTGATCCAGGAGCAGATGATATTTTTAGGAGCTGCAAAAGTTAGGATGTTGTACTGCCTTTTTTCATTAACGTCAGTAATTCCCATCTGATCGCTTCTTGGCCTTTTGGCTAAGATGAGTGCGAGGTCTGATGTAATGCCTGGACCTGGTATGTCTCTCTTGCAGGGATTATGAATTGGATTCAATTGGAATTGTTTTTTGGAGCAGGCAAGGAGCTGGTTTAGGAGTATGCCTCTGTCCACACTCTGAGCTCTAGCTTTGTAACTCTGATAAAGTAATTTTAAAAAAGTAATTCCCATCTGAAAGACACACTTAGGAACAAAGGAATAAGCTCCAGGACTCTGTCAAATATCCTCTCAAGCTCTCTGACTAAATTAGATGCAGTGTATATAATCACCCTAGACACTTTAGGCAGATTGGTGACATAGCAGGATCAAATTGGCGTCTGACTATGCGTGAAAAGCACATGGTGCAGTATCTTAAATGAAATCTCCTTCATTCCATTGTGCCAAAAGTTTATTGGCATAATCCCATTTCTACCCATGTCTCCTCATCAATATTAGTTGCCAAGTAAAGGGCAGCACGATGGTGCAGTGGTTAGCACAGTTGCCTCACAGCACCGAGGTCCCAGGTTCAATCCTGGCTCTGCGTCACTGTTTGTGTGGAGTTTGCACATTCTCCCCGTGTTTGCATGGGTTTCACCCCCACAACCCAAAGATGTGCAGGGTAGGTGGATTGGTCACGCTAAATTGCCCCTTAATTGGAAAAAAATAATAATTGGGTACTCTAAATTTAAAAAAAATTTAGTTGCCAAGTCTTTTCCCAAAGATTGCGAGCTACCCAATGTACTCACACAGGATCTAGAACACAAAGTAGCATAGAATTTGCTGATCATTTGCTGAGACTCCACAGAAAATCCAAGATTTTTCCACCGGGGAAGGAAAGACAGAGGGTCATCTTACTCAGAAATCCCAGAGTTGCAGATAGTTAAAAAAGGAGCATTTTTGGGATGTCAAACTGTTAAACATAGCTGTTCCCAGCCTGCAAATGCCTCTATCTCACCAAGTATCGAATCCATGGTCCATAAGACCTGCTAGGAATTTCAGGCTGCCCTGGACAGATGAGAGGAAGTCAGTTTAGATCGCCCTTCTAGTTGGCGGTTCATTCGACATTTGTAGGCAGGGAGATATGTTCAGTTATGCCTCATTCCCTTTGAACAGCTATGTTAACATTTTGACATCCCAACAATGCTCCTTTTTTAACTATCTGCAACTCTGGGATTTCTGAGTAAGATGACCCTCTGTCTTTCCTTCCCCAGTGGAAAAATCTTGGATTTCTGTGGAGTCTCAGCAAATGATCAGCAAATTCTATGCTACTTTGTGCCACGAGTATTAATATTGGTGGGATTTTTGGAACTAGCAGAACCTGTCTTATTGCTCCATAAAATAACAAGACCTGCAAAAGGTAAACTGACTGATCTGCTTCACTAGAATCAAATAGAGGCAGGGTCCTTCCTAAAGCAATCGATTTAAATCTAAAGGCGAGGGGCCAGTTTAAATAACCTACTATTTGGAACACCGAAACACCCCTTGGCAAATCTAGACAAGGCTTCTTCTTATTCCAAATAAACAAACTGATCATTCCATGAATCTCCTTTAAGACTCTAGCTGACAAGATTGGTAACATCTGCAAGGGTATAGCAATCTAGGCAACACATTCATTTTAATCACAGTTAATCTTACCCAGCCATGACACCGGCAGGGAAAACCAACAAGCCAAATACCACCTTCATAGAAACAATCTACCGAGTAAGGTTAGCCCCATTCAACTGCCTAAAAGACAGGGTAATTGTAACATCCAGGCACATGAATTCCAAAGGGCACCACCTAAAAGGAAATTTGGAAAGAAAGCATTTTGCCCCTCAACTCTCCCACTGACATTGCCTCTGATTTGTAAAGTTAATCTTATAACTGGAGGCAGCACTAAACTTATCCACCACATCAATAATAGTGTGCACCAAGACATCTGTCCTCAACACAAACAGCAGCACATAATGCGCATAAAGTAATCTTATGCTACTTCTCTCCACAGCTCAGGCCTGGTATCAAGGGGTCCCACCTGATAGACCTGCTGGTGGAGGCTATGGCCAATGCAAACAGCAAGGGGATTGGGGAAACCCTATTTAGTCCCTCTCTGAAAAGTTCTCAGACCTAGTATCATTCATGAGTACTGCCGCCAAGTGCCTATGGTACAGCACCTCAACCTACTTAATACATTCTTCACCCAACCCAAATCTCCACGAGGTGAAACATAAGAACTAGGAGCAGGAGTAGGCCATCTGACCCCTTGAGCCTACTCCGCCATTCAATAACATGGCTGATCTTTTTGTGGACTCAATTCCACTTACTTGCCCGCTCACCTAACCTTTTATTCCTTTACTGTTCAAAAATCTATCTACCTTTACCTTAAAAACATTTAACAAGGTAGCCTCAACTACTTCACAGCAGGGAATTCCACAGATTCATGACCCTTAGGGTGAAGAAGTTTTTCCTCAACTCAGTCCTAAATCTGCTTCCCCTTATTTTGAGTCTCTCCCTAGTTCTAGTTTCACCGCCAATGGAAACAACCTCACTGCTTCTATCTTATCTATTCCCTTCATTATTTTACATGTTTCTGGAAGATTCCCCCTTATTCTTCTAAATTCCAATGAGTATAGCCCCAGTTTACTCAGTCTCTCCTCATAAGCTAATCATCTCAACTCCGGAATCAACCTAGTGAATCTCCTCTGCACATCCTCCAGTGCCAGTACATCCTTTCTCAAGTAAGGAGACCAAAACTGTACACAGCATTCCATGTGTGGCCACACCAGCACCCTACACTGCTGCAACATAAACTTCATCCCTCTAGCAATAGATAAAATTCCATTTGCCTTCTTAATTACTTGCCGCACCTGTAAACCAATTTTTTGCGATTCATACACAAAGACACCCAGGTCCCTCTGCACAGCAGCATGCTGCAATTTATTACCATTTAAATAATAGTCCATTTTGCTGTTATTCCTACCAAAATGGATGATCTTACATTTATCAACATTGAACTCCATCTACCAGACTGGAGCCCATTCATTTAAACTATCTATGTCCCTCTGCAGATTTTGTCCTCTGACACTTGGCTCTACCACTCATCTTGGTATCATCTGCGAACTTTGACACATTACATTTGGTCCCCAACTCCAGATCATCTCTGTAAATTGTGAACAAATGAGAACCCAACATTGATCCCTGAGGCACACCATTAGCCACTGATGGCCAACCAGAAAAACACCCATTTATCCTCACTCTAGGATATCTATCAGTTAACTAATCCTCTATCCATGCTAATACATTACCCATAATGCCATGAGCCTTTATCATATGCAGCAGCCTTTTTTGCGGTACCTTGTCAAATGTCTTCTGGAAATGCAGATACACCGCATCCAGCTGTTCCTCATTGTCCAACTTGCTCGTAATGTCCTTAAAAAATTCCACTAAATTAGTCAGACATGACCTGCCTTTAATTAACCCATGCTTCATCTGCCCAATAAGACAATATCTTTCCAGGAGTCTCAATTTTTCTTCCTTAACAACGGATTCAAGCTTTCTCCCCACTACAGAAGTTTTTTTTTTAAGATTACCCAATTATTTTTTCCAATTAAGGGGCAATTTAGCGTGGCCAATACACCTACTCTGCACATTTTTGGGTTGTGGGGGCGAAACCCACGCAGACATGGGGAGAATGTGCAAACTCCACACGGACAGTGACCCAGAGCCGGGATCGAACCTGGGACCTCAGCGCCGTGAGGCGGTTGTGCTAACCACTAGGCCACCGTGCTGCCCTCCCACTACAGAAGTTAAGCTAACCAGCCTATAGTTACCCGCCTTTTGTCTACCTCTTTTTTTTTTAAAAACAGTGGAGTTATATTTGCTGTTTTCCAATCTGCTGGAATCCAGCAAATTTTGCCTGTTATTTCAATTTAATAGAACATAGAACAGTACAGCACAGAACAGGCCCTTCGGCCCTCAATGTTGTGCCGAACCATGATCACCCTACTCAAACCCACGTATCCACCCTATACCCGTAACCCAACAACCCCCCCCCAATGATGTGCCGAACCATGATCACCCTACTCAAACCCACGTATCCACCCTATACCCGTAACCCAACAACCCCCCCCCTAACCTTACATTTATTAGGACACTACGGGCAATTTAGCATGGCCAATCCACCTAACCCGCACATCTTTGGACTGTGGGAGGAAACCGGAGCACCCGGAGGAAACCCACGCACACGGGGAGGACGTGCAGACTCCACACAGACAGTGACCCAGCCGGGAATCGAACCTGGGACCCTGGAGCTGTGAAGCATTTATGCTAACCACCATGCTACCCTGCTGCCCTAATTTGATACCCTCTTTTATTTCCTTAGCTATCCATGACTGATTATCCTTTTTCCTACAGTCCTTCCTTTTCACTGGTCTATACTTTTTCTGAGCACTGTGAAAAATCTCTTTGAAAGTCCTCCACTGTTCCTCAATTGTCCCACCACAAAGTCTTTGCTGCCAATCTACCCTAGCTAACTCCTTCCTCATCCCACTAGTCTTTGTTTAAGCACAAGACACTGGTATTGGATTTTACCTTCTCATACTCAATCATACTATGATCACTCCTTCTGAGAGGATCCCTATGAGATCATTAATTATTCCTGTCTCATTATACAGGACCAGATCCAGGATAGCTTGCTTCCTTGTAGGCTCCAAAGAACAAAGATTACAGCATAGGTACAGGCACTTCGGCCTTCCAGGCCTGTACCAGTCATACCACCCTTGGCCAAAACCCTCAGCACTTCCTAGTGCCGAATCCCTCCAAGGGCAGCATGGTAGCATTGTGGATAGCATAATTGCTTCACAGCTCCACGGTCCCAGGTTCGATTCCGGCTTGGGTCACTGTCTGTGCGGAGTCTGCACATCCTCCCCGTGTGCGTGGGTTTCCTCCGGGTGCTCCGGTTTCCTCCCACAGTCCAAAGATGTGCAGGTTAGGTGGATTGGCCATGATAAATTGCCCTGAGTGTCCAAAATTACCCTTAGTGTTGGGTGGGGTTACTGGGTTATGGGGATAGGGTGGAGGTGTTGACCTTGGGTAGGGTGCTCTTTCCAAGAGCCGGTGCGGACTCAATGAGCCGAATGGCCTCCTTCTGCACTGTAAATTCTATGATAATCTATAATAACCCATCCTATCCATGTATTTGTCGAGATGCCTTTTGAACACCATTAATGTATCTGCTTCCACAACCTCCCCTGGCAGCGCGTTCCAGGCACTCACCACCCTCTGAAAAACCTGCCTCGCCGCACATCTCCTCTAAACTTTGCCCCACAGGCCTTAAATCTATGCCCCCTAGTGACTGACTCCGCCACCCTGGGAAAGAGTGCCGGCCCATCCACTCTACCCATGCCTCTGATAATAGACCTCCATCAGGTCATAATTCAACCTCCATCATTCCAATGAAAACAGTCAGAGTCTATTCAGCCTCTCCACATAGATAACACCCTCCAGACCAAGCAACATCCTGATAAACCTCTTCTGTACCCTCGCTAAAGCCTCTACATCCTTCTGGTAGTGTGGCAATCAGAATTGTGCGCAAGATTCCAAATGCAGCCTTACCAAGATTCTATACAACTGTAGCATGACAGTTGCCCCGTCCAATGAAGGCAGGCTTTCCATATGCTTTCTTGATTACCTTGTCCACATGTGTTGCCACTTTCAAATATCTGTGGATCTGTGCAGACAGGTCACTCTGATTTTCCATAAAGTTCCTAAAAGTTTTGCAATTTACTGTATATTTCCCCTAATTTAGACCCACCAAAAATGCATTACCTCGCATTTGACCAGATTAAACTCCATTTGCCATTTCTCTTTCCAAGTCTCCAACCTATCTATGTCCTGCTGTATCCTCTGACAATCCTCAACGCTATCTGCCACTCCATCAACCTTGGTGTCATCCGCGAACTTCTATAGACCAACTACATTTTCCTCCAAATCGTTTATGTATACTACAAACAACAGAGGGCCCTGCACAGATCCCTGTGGAACACCACTAATTACAACCTTCCATTCAGAAAAACACCCTTCTCCTGCTACCCTTTGCCTTCTGTGACTGAGCCACTTCTGTATCCATCTTGCCACCTCACCTCTGATCCCGTGTGACTTCATTTAAAAAAAAATTATAAATTTAGTGTACCCAATTCATTTTTTCTAATTAAGGGACAATTTATCATGGCCAATCCACCTATCCTGCACATCTTTGGGTTGAGGGGGTGAAACCCATGCAAACACAGGGGAGAATGTGCAAACTCCACACGGACAGTAACCCAGAGCCGGGATCGAACCTGGGACCTTGGCGTCATGATGCAGCAATGCTAACCATTGCGCCACCGTGCTAACCCATTTTAGCAGCTTAACCCGAGGGTTACCCTCATCCCTATCCAAAAGTACCCTAAAACTTATGGAATTGTTGTTACTACTCCTAAACTTTTCCCTACTAAAACCTCAACCACCTGTCCAGGCACATTCTTCAAAACCAGGTCCAGAACTGCCCCTTCCCTCGTTGGATTATCTACATATTGCATGAAGAAGGCTTCCTGGATACATCTTAGAAACTCTGCCCCACCCAAGCCCTCAGCACTAAGTGAGTCCCAGTCAATACAGGGAAGTTAAAATCCCCTACCACAACAACCCTGTTACTTTTGCACCCATCCAAAACCTCTCTACCTATCTGCACCTCTATCATACTGATCGAGAAAACTATTGTGGATACATTCTAGTAACTCTTCAAGGCTGCCCTGACCGATCTGGTTTGACCAATCGACATATGGATTAAAATCCCCCATGATAATTGCCGTATCATTTTTACATGCATGAGTTCTTTCTTTGTTTATTACCCGTCCCACCGTGATGTTATTATTTGGTAGCCTATAGACGACACCTATCAGTGACCTTTTCTCCTTATAATTCCAATTCCACCCAAATGGATTCAACCTTTCTCTTCATCGAACCTGTATAATCTCTCACTACCGTCCTGGTGTCATGCTTAAATATCAGTGCCAAACCACCTCTCTTACCTTTCTGCCTGTCCTTCAGAGTAGTCTGATACCCCATGATATTTAACTCCCAACTATGTCTCAGTAATGGCCACTAAATCACTCATTCGCGATGATTTGAGCCGTCAACTCATTTATCTTGTTTCAAATGCTCAGAGCATTCAGATAAAGTGCCCTTATGCTCATTTTAATATCTTCTTTTCAATCCTAACACCTCCATTAATAGCTCGAGTTCTTCTTCCCTTTATCTTTTTTCATAATTTTCCATGTAGCTGAACCCACCTCGCAACGTGCTAACCTGCTGCTTTGCTTCCCATTTTACTTCCTGTAGTGGTACCCCTCCCTAACACCCCCACCTCACATGCTACCTTAAAGTTCTTGTGACCACCCTATTTATCCTTTTCACTAGAACACTAGTCCCAGATCGGTTCAGGTGGAGACCATCCCAACAGTACAGATCCCTCCTGCTCCAATACTGCTGCCAATGTCCCATGAAATGAAACCCCTCTTTCCTGCACCACTCCTTTAGCCACATTTTTATTGCCCTAATTTTCTCATCCCTTTGCCAATTTGCATAATCCAGAGATTATGACCCTGGAGGACCTGTTTTTAAAAAAAATTTAGTTTGTAGTGTCTGATAATCCCCCAACAGGTCCACTTTCCTAGTCTTGCTGACGTTGTTTGTCCCACTGTGGACCACAACAACTGGTTCTCCCCCTCCCACTCCAATATCCTTTCAAGCCGTTCAGAGATTTCCCTCACCCTGGCACCGGGCAGGCAACAAACCATGCGGGACTCTTGATCAAAGAACAAAAGAACAATGAAACGTACAGCATAGGATCAGGCCCTTTGGCCCTCCAAGCCATCTATCCCCCTAATTACAGAATCCCCTACAACTATCACTTTTCTTTTTGCTCGCCCTGCTTGAATGGCCTCCTGTACCACGTTGCAATGGTCGACTAGCTCATTCTCCCTACAGCCTTTTTTCTCATCCACACAGGGAGCAAGTACTTCATATCTGTTGGAATCCGTTCCTGAATTCAGGATCCCTCTACCAGGCTCACATGCTGCCACACCCTACTGTCCCTGACCATCTCCTGAAACAGTGTCCAGGTAACTCTCCCCCTCCCATTTGTGCTGCAAAGTTTGAAGCTCAGACTCCAGCTCATCATCTCGGAGCTGAAGTTCCTCGAGCAACCAACACTTACTGCAGATGCGGTCACTGCAGCTCGCAATGGGATCTGCCAGCTTCCACATCAGATACACCACATAATTTCACTCCACCCGATCAAAGGGTTTCTTTAGAGTTTCTTGCTGAGGCCGACAGTACTATTGAATAATGAGGTCTTTCTCGGCACTGCAGGCACAGAGAAACACCCCGTCAAATACGCTGTTTAGCGGATGTCATGACATGCACTCATGCACATAATGGGATGCGGACAGTCATCGGCAGACATCCAGTGCGGCCAGTCGGCACACAGGACAGAACACAACCAATCACCAGGCAGAACACTAGAAAGTGGTCTCCCACTATAAAACACACGAGGCATCAACACTCTGCCTCTTTCCACTGGTGACAACTGTAGTGACAGTCAGGGTGTATGTACCAGTTGGCACCTTCTACACGTGGCTCACAGCTAGTCTGGTCTAGTTAGTTATAGCAAGCATGCTTAGATTAGTAGAGTGTCAAACCCACAGCGAACTGTGTGCACTGCTGAACAAGTTCAATAAAGCTTATTGAACTAACACCACAGTTTGGAGTCTACTTTCAAGTACAACTGCATCCAGTTGCAGTCCGTGTTACCCGAGGGTGAAATACACGACATGGTACCAGTAGTCTACTATCTCCAAGTGGTTTACCTCGAGTGATTACGTGACGACCAGCAAGTACCTTCCAGCAGCATGGAGAAGATCCAGGCTCCTCCACAGCTACATATCTTCCGCAATCTCGGCGCCAACTGGCGGGTCTTCAAGCAAAGGTTCCTTCTCTACACTGAGACCTCAGGCCTCGAGTATGCGTCCGATGCCAGAAAAATTGCGCTGCTCCTATCAACTGCGGGGGACCAAGCCATCCAGATTTTCAACTCACTTAATTTTACCAACGGCCAGGCCAAGCCCAAATTCAAGACCGTTTTGGAGAAGTTCGACAGTTACTGTGAAGTCAAAACAAACGAGAGCTTTGAGCACTATATCTTCCAGCAACGCCTTCAGGGTAAGGATGAACCTTTCCAATCCTTTCTAACTCATTTCCGTATATTAGCGCAATTATAGTGACACCGCGGATTCCATCATCAGGGATCAGATCGTGTTTGGGGTGCATTCCGATTCCTTGCGGGAGCAACTCCTCAAAATTAAGCACATGACCCTGCCAGTCGCAATCGAGACGTGTATAGTGCATGAGCATGCGAGAAATCGGTACTCCCGTCTCAAATCGGCAGAATACGAAAAACAGAGAGTGTACAGGCCATCGCCCGGATGCAGCGCCTCAGTATCGATGAAAGCGGCCATTTCACGCGCTTTTCCCGGGGCACCATGCATGCGCAACACGAACGGGAGAATGAAGCGGCCGGAAACCAAACTGCGCGGTGTGAACGTCGGCTGACCATACTGCGCATGTGCGACGACGCACGGAGCGTAATGACATCAACATCATGACATGCCAGAACTGCGGCACCGCCCACTTAAAGCGGCAAATGCCCTGCAAAGGCAGGCGTTGGTGAAATTGCGGGAAGCCTGGACATTATGCAGCCTTGTGCAGGTCTGCACGTCCAGTCAAGGGCCAGCGATCCCAATTCCAACGCAAGCGCGTTCGATGTGTACAGCAAGGGCTACTGGATTCTGATACTGGTAGCACTACGGATCCAGAGGACGACTGCCTGGAGTCCCCCTATCGTGTGGGCATCATCACTACATGTGAGTATGCCTCCTCAAATTCAGCAAGGTGCCTATCTATCCTCAATGTGGATTCTGCGGACGATTGGCATGCTGTCATACACATACATCAATGCAGCATACAGTTCAAGTTGGACACTGGTGCTTCTGCCAATCTCATCTCAAGCTGATTTTGACCGCATTAAAAAGCAACCCAAAATTCTTCCGCCAGCCTGCCAGCTACTCGATTATAATGGCAATGCCATAACTGCACTAGGATCTTGTCATCTATTCGTCTCTAACAAGACCATCAATTTCACACTGTGATTCAAAATCGTCAAGCCTGATAAGGCATCCCTGCTCGGTGCCCATGCATGCAAGCTACTCAACCTCGTACAGCGAGTCCATGCCATGTCTTCTTCCAATGTGGATCTTCAGGTTGACATTGATGACATCCTTGCTCAATATCCGGATATGTTTGATGGAATGGGTACTCTGCCATACTGCTACTCCTACTCAGGCCTGAGGCCACGCCTATAATCCATGCACTACGCCGGGTGCCGGCTCCTCTGAAGAAACGTTTTAAGGCACAGCTACAGGAGCTCCAACACCAGGGCATCATCTCCAAAGTGATGGAACCGACTGACTGGGTCAGCTCGATGATCTGTGTGAAGAAGCCCTCAGGAGAGTTGCGGATATGCATAGATCCCAAAGATCTTAACCATAACATAATGCTGGAAGTCTACCCGATCCCGAAGCAGGAGGAGCTGACCAGTGAGATGGCATATGCCAAATTCTTCACAAAGCTAGATGCATCGCGTGGTTTCTGGCAGATACAACTGGATGAGTCCAGCAGGAAGCTCTGCATGTTCAACACACCATTTGGCAGGTACTGTTATAACTACAAGCCGTTCGGCATTGTCTCAGTCTCTGAAATCTTCCACAGGATCATGCAGCAGATGATGGAGGGCATTGAGGGTGTGCGTGTCTACGTAGTTGATGTAATCATGTGGTCCACGACCCCCGAGGAACACATATCGCGTCTCAAACAAGTCTTTCGACGTGTCCATGCAAACGGCCTCAAGCTGAACAAGGCCAAATGCACCTTTGGCATGTCATCCATCAAGTTCTTGGGCGACCAGATATCCCAGCAGGGTGTGCAACCAGATTCGGACAACGTCAAGGCCATTAACGCCATGAAGACCCCAGAAGACAAAAAGGCGGTACCATGCATCCTCAGAATGGTGAACTTCTTGGGAAAATTCACTCCCAACTTGGTCTCACACACCACGGCTCTCAGGCATCTGGTGAAGAAGTCCACTGCATTCCAGTGGCTAGTGGCTCGAGCTCAAAGCAAAGCTCACCACTGCTCCGGTACTAGCGTTTTGTGACCCGGACAGGGAGACAAAAATGTCCACGAACATAAGCCAGGACTGTCGTATTCAATATTTACCCCGCTTGGCTGTGATAGAGAAATGCAAACATGATTCATTAGGTAAGCAAAACTGAACTTTATTTCCGAATTAGAACTGACTGCGAGCAGTAATGGCTGATACTTGGAGTCGGAAAGCAGTCAAGTACAAACTGCTGAGTCCGTCCCAAGTCTGCGACCTCACAGAAGAATAAGATGATTTTTATACATTATAGGATCAAGGTAACATGAATACAACTTGGTCAGGAATTTAATCGAAAGTAAAACATAAGTAATAATCGTTACAATGGTGTCACCTTGCTGACCTTTAGGGGAATGGAGTTTCATATCATTATCTTGTCTTTGTTTTAAGAACGGGACAAATTTGTTTACGAACAGGAAGAGACAGCTTTTTAGCTTGGTATTTATTGAGACTGCTTCTAGGTTCATGACGAACATTTTGTATTTTTTATCTGTGTCTTAGGTTAAATTCAATTGTACCAAGAAGACTTGACTAGTTTTCCCATCATGCCATTATTTGCTTCACACAATACCACAGGACGGCATTGGTGCGGTACACCTCCAGAGGGATGACTCCTCGTCCTGGGCTCAAGTTGCTTATGCGTCAAGGACCATGACTCCTACTTGACAGAGGTACGCCCAGATAGAAAAAGAGTGCCTTGGCCCCCTAACCGGCATTGTAAAGTTCCATGATTACGTCTGCAGTCTACCAACATTCAGTGGAGACTGACCACAGACCATATCATTCATAAGGACTTGAATGACATGACGCCCAGACTTCAGCACATTCTCCTTCGACTCCGAAGGTACAATTTTGAGTTAGTATACACACCAGATAAGGAGCTGCTAATTGCGGATGCCCTGTCCTGCTCCATCACCTCGCCCTGTGAACAGGTTGACTTCATCCGCCAGATTGAGGCGCAGGTGCAGCTGTGTGCCAGCAACCTCCCGGCCTCAGATGAAAGAGTGGTCAACATTCGAGAAGAGACTGTCAAGGACCCTCTTCTGCAGGTCTAATGCACCACCTTGCAAATGGCTGGCAAAAAGGGCAATGCCCTCAGTTCTTTAATGTGAAGGACGACCTGACAGTCATCGAGGGGATCCTCCTCAAGCTAGATTGTATCGTCATTCCTCATAATCTGCAGAGCTTAGTGCTCAAACACATCCACAAGGTGTTGAAAAATGTAGGCGCCGGGCCCAGCAGGCTGTCTATTGGCCTGGAATCAGCCAGGACATATCCAACATGGTCCTCAATTGTGCAACCTGCTAGCATTTCCAGCAGCTCAAACAAAACACGCCAGCAACACGGGATCGTGACCTCTCCGTGGTCCAAGGTGGGAATCAACCTTTTTGACGCCAATGGGCGTGACTATGTGCTCATCATAGATTACTTCTCAAATTAGCCGGAAGTTGTGAAGCTGTCAGACCTCACATCAAGGACAGTCATCAAGTCCTGCAAGCAGACATTTGCCAGGCATGGTATTCTACTCACATGTCATGAGTGACAATGGTCCCTGCTTCCACAGCCATGAGTAGTCCAATTTCACCAAGTCGTACCAATTCAACCACATTACCTCAAGCTCACATTACCTGCAGTCCAACGGGAAGGTTGAGAAAGGGTTCATATAGTGAAGCAACTGCTCTGCAAGGCTGCAGACTCTGCTTCTGACTTGAACATTGTGCTGTTGGTGTACAGGGCAAACCCTCTGTCCACTGGTATGTCTCCGGCTCAACTCCTCATGAATAGAGACCTGCGAACGACTGTTCCAGCCATAAACCTCCCAGTGCTGCAAAAGGTGCAGCAACTCAGGAACCGGCAAAAGCCGACATACGATGCTCATGCTACCGATTAACCTGTGCTATCTCCGGAAGATGCTGTTCGGATCAAGCTACCTGATGGAGGCTGGTCAGCTCCAGCTGTTCGACAGGCTGCTCCCAGATCATTTGTAGTTCGTATGGCTGATGGCTCCATTGTCAGGCGCAACAGAAGGGCACTGTACAAAGTTGCCTGCCCACCACCAGACCCTACTTTTCCATGTGTTGTTATGCCTCCTCCGGACACCTCGCACTATGAGGCCACCAATCTGGCAGCAATCCTGCCTGTCAAGGCGCTGTCGTCCCCACCTCCACCTCAGGCGGTCGACAAGGATCCGACGCAAGCCCCAAAGATTGGACTTAGACATTTATCTTGTAAATTTTGTTCTGTATCTGCACGCTAGACACCTCTTATGTATATATTCATCCCATTTAATGTACATAGTTATACAGGTAAATACAGTCGCATATGCTCCAAGCAACCAAAAAATGTTTTTAAAAAAGGGAGATGTCATGATATGCACTCATGCACATAATGGGATGTGGACAGGCAGTGGCAGACACCTGGTGCGGTCAGTCGGCACACAGGACAGAACACAACCAATCACCAGGCAGAACACTAGAAGGTAGTCTCCCACTATAAAACACATGAGGCATCAACTCTGCCTCTTTCCACTGGTGACAACTGTAGTGACAGTCAGGGTGTATATATCAGTTGGCACCTTCTACACTTGGCTCAGAGCTAGTCTGGTCTAGTTAGTTATAGCAAGCATGCTTAGATTTGCAGAGTGTCAAACCCACAGCGAACTGTGTGCATTGCTTAACAAGTTCAATGAAGCGTATTGAACTAACATCACAGTTTGGAGTCTACTTTCAAGTACAACTGCATCCAGTTGCAGTCCGTGTTACCCCAGGGTGAATAACATGACAGCAGACTTTAACTTGAGTCTGCTGAATCGCGCCCAAGAGCAGTAAGGGCCAAATGATGATCGTCCAAAACCACTAGGGAGCTTGAGGAAAAAGAAGTGCTCCATGTATGCTACCACATCCCCATATTGATCAAACCTAAAATTCCTTAAATCCCCAAATGCCTCATTAACAGTTTCCATCAACTTCCTGCACACTCCTCCATGCATAGTAGGCCATAGAGTCTGCCCTCTTCTCAGTTAAAAAGGCCAAGTACTTAGCTTATTCCTAAACAGTTTTTGTTTCGCAAACCTTAGACCTCTCTGGGCCTGCTATCAATAAAGAATCACAGAGCCACCCAGGCTATGTTAACCACCTTCAGCAATTACTTGCTAAAAGCTCCTCCTCACTTCTCCTCTCCATCAGTCAAACAAACCTCCAACAGCGCTGGCTCTCCAGCATTCTTGGCCTTTTATTGGTTGTGTAAGAAATAACCAAACCACTAGCATAGGCTTTGGAGTTCTACCACAAAGTGGAAGGAGTAATATCAGAAAGGGAATTGACCAAGTAAAAAAAAAACCTCAGTCCTTAAAATATGTAATAAAAGGCTTTATCCTAAGCAGACAGGTGTCAAACTGCCATGACCTAGACCAGGGCCACCTCCTATAGTCAGTCCCACTTCTGAATATTGATTTGAAATTAGAGGAAGATGGGATCGTGGCCAGAGATTTCAGTGCTTCCCATAGAGCAAGAGGACAATGTAGGATAGTTCTAGGCACAAAAAGTAGTCAATTTTAGTGTGACACTGATGAAGGGCTGATTAAAAAAAAGAAAATTCCCAACTCCAGGATGCAAGCTCCTCCACAAGTCCAGAAATCCTATTTCTTCACTTGTTGAAGCCAGCGCTCTAGCCTGCAGAGTGGGAGGATTTCTAGTAATCTGGAGCTTGTCCATCAAGGGCTACAGATGACAATTAAAGTCTCCACCCATAAAAGTGTTAGCAGAGACCAACTCCACAAAATCCAAAAAAGCCATAGTGGAGTAATTTGACGGACCATATACATTCATTATTGAGAGTTTCGCCATGTACTAACCCCTTGACAGTCACATACCTGCCTCCCTTATCCTCAACACAATCTTGAAGGGTCATTCTTGTTAACCAAAATACCACACCCCTGCTGCTCATAGCGAAGAAGACATGTCCCATCCTTTCTCAACTTAACAAGTGCTCCTTGTCATCCAAGTGAGTCTCCTGTAACAAGGCTGTAACTTTCTCCTTAAGAAAATTATCTTTTTCCTTTTAATAGGATGAGTTCCCATACATTCCAAGAGCAGTTTTAAAAATATGAGTTACCACCATTGCATAGACCATCATAAAAAAATAACTTTTGTGCCACATTCGGGCGTGTGCTATAACATCCCTCCCCTATCTCAGGCAACACCAGAGGCACCAGAATATTCCAAACATGTTCTTATCTCTGATAAAAGTCCCGTCTGCCACTGCAGGATAAAGACAACAACAAGGAAACCACAACATAACAAAAATGCAAAAGAATTATAACCACAATAGTTCTAAGGGAATATTCCTCATCAAAGGCGAGTAACCTCTAAGTTTAAAGTGCTGGTGGAATTCAGTAAGTTTTAAAGTGCTGGTGGACAAGGATAAGAGTGGCCCTCGGGTGAATGTGCTAAATTGGGGGATTGCTAATTGCTAATTATGACAATATTATGCAAGAACTGAAGAACATAGATTGGGGGCGAATGTTTGAAGGTAAATCAACACCTGACATGTGGGAGGCTTTCAAATGCCAGTTGAAAGGAATTCAGAGCCGGCACGTTCCTGTGAGGAAGGATAAATATGGCAAATTTCGGGAACTTTGGATAATGAGAGATATTGTAGGCCTCGTCAAAAAGAAAAAGGAGGCATTTGTCAGGGCTAGAAGGCTGGGAACAGACAAAGCCTGTGTGGAGTTAAAGGAAGGTAGAAAGGAACTTGAGCAAGGAGTCAGGCGGGCTAAAAGGGGTCACGTAAAGTAATTGGCAAATAGGGTTAAGGAAAATCCCAAGGCTTTTTACATGTACATAAAAAGCAAGAGGGTAGCCAGGGAAGGGGGTGGCCCATTGAAGGACAGGGTAGGGAGTCAATGTATGGAGCCAGAGGAAATGGGTGAGGTACTAAATGAATACTTTGCATCAGTATTCACCAAAGAGATGGAATTGGTGGGTGTTGAGTTTGGAGAAGGGCGTGTAGATAACCTGGGTCACATTGAGATCCAAAAAGTCGAGGTGTCGGGCATCTTGTAAATATTAAGGTGGCTAAGTCCCTAGGGCCTAATGGGATCTACCCCAGAATACTGAAAGAGGCAAGAGAGGAAATTGTTGAGGCCTTTACAGAAATCTTTGGTACCCACTGTCTTCAGGTGATGTCCCGGAGGACTGGAGAATAGCCATTGTTGTTCCTTCGTTTAAGAACGGTAGCAAGGATAATTCAGGGAACTAGGCCGGTGAGCCTTAAGTCAGTGGTAGAGAAATTACTGGAGTGAATTCTTCGAGACAGGATCTAATCCCATTTGGAAGCAACTGGTTGTATTAGCGAGAGGCAGCACGGTTTTGTGAAGGGGAGGTCGTGTCTCACTAACTTAATAGAGTTTTTTTGAGGAGGTCACAAAGATAATTGATGCAGGTAGGGCAGTGAATGTTGTCTATATGGACTTCAGTAAGGTCTTTGACAAGGTCCCTCATGGCAGACTGGTACAAAAGGTGAAGTTACACAGGATCAGGGGTGAGCTGGCAAGATAGATACAGAACTGGCTAGGTCATAGAAGGCAGAGAGTAGCAATGGAAGGGTGCTTTTCTAATTGAAGGGCTGTGACTAGTGGTGTTCCGCAAGGATCAGTGCTCGGACCTTTGCTGTTCGCAGTATATATCAATGATTTGAGGAAAATATAACTGGTCTGATTAGGAAGTTTACAGACGACGCAAAGGTTGGTGGAATTGCGGTTAGCGATGAGGACTGTCAAAGGATACAGCAGGATTTCGATTGTTTGGAGACTTGGGCAGCGAGATGGCAGATGGGAGTTTAATCCAGACAAATGTGAGGTAATGCATTTTGGAAGGTCTAATACAGGTAGGGAATATACAGTGAATGGTAGAACCCTCAAGAGTATTGACAGTCAGAGGGATCTTGGTGTACAGGTCCACAGGTCACAGAACGGGGCAACACAGGTGGAGAAGGTAGTCAAGAAGGCATACGGCATGCTTGCCTTTATTGGCCAGGGAATTGAGGATAAAAATTGGCAAGTCCTGTTGCAGCTGTATATAACCTTAGTTAGGCCACACTTGGGAGTACAGTGTTCAATTCTGGTCACCACATTACCAGAAGGCTGTGGAGGCTTTAGAGAGGGTTTAGAAGAGATTACCAGGATGTTGCCTGGTATGGAGGACATTGGCTACGAGGAGAGGTTGAATAAACTTAGTTTGTTCTCACTGGAACAAAGGAGGTCGAGGGGCGACCTGATAGAGGTCTACAAAATTATGAGGGGCATAGACAGGATGGATAGTCAGAGACTTTTTTCCAGGGTAGAGGGGTCAATTACTAGTGGGCACAGGTTTAAGGTGCGAGGGGCAAGGTTGAGGGGATGTACAAGGTAAGTTTTTTTTTACACAGAGGGTAGTGGATGCCTGGAACGCGCTGCCGGAGGTGGTGATGGAAGCAGGGACGATAGTGTCGTTTAAGGGGCATCTTGACAAATACATGAATAGGATGGGAATAGAGGGATACAGACCCCGGAAGTGTAGTACATTTTAGTTTAGACAGGCTGCATGGTCAGCACAGGCTTGGAGGGTCGAAAGGCCTGTTCCTGTGCTGCACTTTTCTTTGTTCTTTATACCTGCAGGACTACTCTTACGACCATATTGTCACTGCCACCTGAGACAACCTCCTCAACGAGGAGAGGAAAATAGCTAGAGGAATGGGACCCAAATGCCTCTCCAGAATTTTGAATCCACACATAGAATCATAACATTTACAGTGCAGGAGGAGGCCATTCGGCCCATTGAATCTACACCGGCCCTTGGAAAGAGCACCCCACTTAAGCCCACACCACCTACCTATCCCCGCAACCAAGTAACCCCACCCCACCTTTTTGGACACCAAGGGCAATTTAGCATGGCCAATTCACCTAACGTGCACATCTTTGGACTGTGGTAGGAAACCAGAGCACCCAGAGGAAACCCACGCAGACATGGAGAGAAGGGGCAGACTCCGCACAGACCTGGGAATCAAACCTGGGACCCTGGAGCAATGAAGCAACTGTGCCAACTACTGTGCTACCGTGCTGCCCTGTCGAGCAGCCATATCCCGTTCTTACAAGGGAGTCTTTCAGCATCTGTAGATGTCTGTTACATTTCTTCTCGTCTGAGCCGATCCTGTGTATGTGGAGGGCTTGACCACAGAGGATAGCTTCTTTAATGTGTTTAGGATGGAAGCTGGAGAATGGAGCATTGTGAGGTTATCTGTGGGCTTGCAGTAAAGCAAAGGCTGAAGTGACCTTCCTTGATGAAGATGTGTGTGCCCAAGAATGCAACCGATTCTGGAGAGTAGTCCATGGTGTGTCTTTTTAAAAAAATGTTTTTATTCTCCCTTCCTTGATGAAGATGTGTGTGCCCAAGAATGCAACCGATTCTGGAGAGTAGTCCATGGTGTGTCTTTTTTTTAAAAATGTTTTTATTCTCCATTTTCACATTTTCCTTCAAAATTTACACCCCACCAAGTAGTAAATGGTAACAGATACAGAGTTAATCCCCTTAACATCAATCCCATCCTCCCACCACCCCAACCAACGGCCCACCTGTCAATATATGCATCAAATAAAACAAGCCCTCCCACGGTGGGAAACAAAGGCGAAAAAGAGAAAGGAGTCTGGAATCGTCCATGGCACCATTAACCTATAGAGTCGTCGTTCCCCCCCAACGACACTCAATGCCATCCAACCTCCAAAAGAGTACCGTAAATGACACCCAAGAGTTGTAAACCCCCCCCCCCCCCCCCCCAGCTCCTCCCCTCCACTTCCTCTTCTAAAAATCCTCCCCCCCCAACCTCCGTTCCTTCCCCCCAACTTTCCACCCTGGCTAGACCCCTCAGATACGGTTTTGTCCTGCCAGGCTCCGATGGACGCAGCCCCACCCCCCCCAGTTCACAGGTCGGCTTAAACCGGCCAGCGTGGAGGCCCCCACCCGGGTCTCTTTCCCTCTTGCCCAGCCCCAGGAAAAACCCAGAAGTCTCCTTTAGCACACAAACCCTGCATACACACCCACACCCCAAAGGACCCTCATTACGACTGAAGGTCTCATTTCTTCCCTTGTCCAAATATATACAACGTTGGCATCTATAGCCCATACACCAGCATGCAGTGAAACAAGAAAAAAATACAGTCATGAGGCTACATCGGTACATGACCATTTCTCAATTCTGCCACTGTCCTTCTGCATTCACAAACTCCTCCACTGCTTCCGCCGTCCCAAAATAAAAGACCTTGAACTCGTATGTCACCTTCAGCTTCGCTGGATATACAATACCGCACTGCACCATGCTAATATACAGTGCCCTCTTCACCCGGTTGAAGGCAGCCCGCCTTCTCGATCATAAAGTTCTGGTATACGCGTATACTAGCTCCAGCCCACTGCACCACCCACTTCACCACCCACTTCTGCTTAGCCCAGCACAGGACCTTCTCCTTTACACTGTACCTACGGAAGCACAGAGTCACTACTCTTGGCGGCTCACTCGCCTTTGGTACAGGCCTCCACAACCGATGAGCCCGATCCAGCTCATATCGGGAGGGATCCTCCCCCAATATTTTTGCCATCATCGTGGCAAAATACTCAGTCGGCCTCGGTCCTTCCACGCCTTCGGGCAGCTGCACAATCCTCAGATTCTGTCACCTGGATCGGTTTTCCAGGTCTTCCATTTTGCCTCGCAGATCCTCGTTGATCTCCATCACCTTCCGCATCTTCTTCCCCATCGAGGTAAGTTGATCACTGTGCTGCAGTAATGTCTCTTCCACTTCCTTTAGCGCCTCCCCTTGCTCCCGCACCTCCGTCACTGTGCTCACCACCGCTGTCCTCACCGGGGTAATCGCCTCCTCCACCAGCACTTTCAAAACCACCCCCATCTCCTTCCTCATTGCTTCCAAGTGTTTTGAAAATCGCCTTTCGACTTCCACAGCCATCACCTTAGTTATTTCTTCAGCTGTAAGCAATGCGGCCTCCCCTGGTGCTCCAGCCTTCATTTTCTTTACTGACCCCGCGGTGACCTTTCTACTCCCCGACAGACTTTCAGCCATTCTTTTGCTGATCTTTGACCTTTCCCCTCCCTGTGCTGTCTCCCGACTTTTGCTGCCTCCGCTGCCCTTAGGACCAGGCGTTACCCCACGACAATGCTGTTCCCGAACGGGAGCCCTCCAACGTGCGGCTGCCTCCCGCCCGCCGTCACTGGAAGTCCCCCGTCCATGGTGCATCGGATGGTGGGATGGAACTTATTGATGTCAGTGATTCTTCGTCGTGGGTCCAAAGGAAAAAAATGGAATCGATGTATCTGGTGTATAGCGTCGGTTGAAAGTCCTGTGTGGTGAGAAGGTCTTGTTCGAACTTGTGCATGAAGATTTTGGCGTATTGAGTTGTGAATTTTGTCCCAATGGCTGTTCAGTGTGTCTGGATGAAGAACTTGTTGTCGAAGGTGAAGACATTTTGATCCAGGATGAAGTGGATGAGTTGTAGAATTGTGTCTGGAGATTGGCAGTTGTTGGTGTTGAATACTGACGCTGTTGCAGCAATGCCGTCGTCATGGGGGATGCTGGTGTAGAGTGCCGAAACATCGATTGTGATGAGGCACCCTCCACCTACCTACCGGCATAGGCGCCATTCGGTTCTGACATGATTAAAAATAAAGGATATAATAAGAGAATGGATAATTAGCATGCAGCACAGCTACCACAAATAATAAAAAGTCCCTGGAACCAAGGACAAGAAAAAGACTTTCATTAGTGCTCAAATATTAACACCTCGCATTAAGCAGGATATATGGCAATGAAATCAGACAAACAACATGACAGAAAGTCCAGAAATCAGATTTTCCGAGCTGTAGATTATCAGTCGAACCCCATGCCTTGTGGAAGCGAATGATTATAGGCCTGGACGTCGATTGTTCCTCGGCCTTGACGACGGTATACAGCATGCCCTTTCTAACTTGAAAAGCCCAGCTTTCACATCCAGCTTAAGAAAACATAGCAACCAGTTCTCAAAGAACAGGAGCCTTTCTCCGGCCTCAGGTCTGCAAATCTTCCCGGATTTCTGACATGCCACTTGGCTGGTTTTCGAAGGATTAAATGCAAGCTTTAGCTGAGGAAGCAATATTTTTCAAATTCAGGATTCTTTCATCCGTTTCATCAAGCCTCGTATTAGTATCCTGCATCTCCGGCTCGAGCACTCACATTTTCCATCAGAAAGTCAAGTCTCTTATTTATTACTTGGATAATATTTGCAGTCATCATTTGCAGTGCCTTATCGAGCGCCGGGCGAGACCGCTTGAGGATCGAGTCACCATATTAAAAAGGTGGCTCCATCCCTGCCAAATCTAACTGCACCCTTTTATCACTGGATTTCTTCGTATTTTCTCTCCAATACTTATCCAAAGGTCTTCTAGGGACATATGACCAATGATTAATTTTTAGATTAGGCGAGCATGTGTCAGGCAAACAGGAAAAACTGTTACTCTTAGTATTCCTCATTAACTATCAGAGACCTTAGGCTTTGGTTAAAATCCAAGGCGTAAAACATAACCCTTCAGTTGCCCTTCAACATTCATGCTTGTTCAATATAGATGCATTTTATAAAAAATTTGCAATTTAAAATCCACAAATAAAGTAGTAAAAAAGTATATTTTATTATTCCAAAAAATTACTTTCAATTTTTCCCAATAATTGGGAAGGATATATTTAATAAGAATTTAGCAGCTCTTAGACATCATAAAGATACCGGAAGTCTACAGAGGGATTTGGATAGGTTAAGTGAATGGGCTAGGGTCTGGCAGATGGAATACAATGTTGACAAATGTGAGGTTATCCATTTTGGTAGGAATAACTGCAAAAGGGATTATTATTTAAATTATAAAATATTAAAACATGCTACTGTGCAGAGACCTGGGTGTGCTAGTGCATGACTCGCAAAAAGTTGGTTTACAGGTGCAACAGGTGATTAAGAAAGCAAATGGAATTTTGTCCTTCATTGCTCGAGGGATGGAGTTCAAGACTAGGGAGGTTATGCTGCAATTGTATAAGGTGTTAGTGAAGCCACACCTGGAGTAGTGTGTTCAGTTTTGGTCTCCTTACCGGAGAAAGGATGTACTGGCACTGGAGGGTGTGCAGAGGAGATTCCACTAGGTTAATCCCAGAGTTGGAGGGTTTGGATTACGGGGCGAGGTTGAGTAGACTGGGACTGTACTCGTTGGAATTTAGAAGGATGCGGGGAGATCTTATAGAAACATATAAAACTTTGAAGGGAATAGATAGGATAGTTGCGGGGAGGTTGTTTCCACTGGCGGGTGAAAGCAGAACTAGGGGGCATAGCCTCAAAATAAGGGGAAGTAGATTTAGGACTGAGTTTAGGAGGAACTTCGTCATCCAAAGGGTTGCGAATCTATGGAATTCCTTGCCCAGTGAAGCAGTTGAGGCTCCTTCATTAAATGTTTTAAAGATAAAGATAGATAGTTTTTTTGAAGAATAAAGGGATTTTAGAGTGTTCGGGTCAGAAAGTGGATCTGAGTCCACAAAAGATCAGCCATGATCTCATTGAATGGCTGAGCAGGCTTGAGGGGCCAGGTGGCCTACTCCTGCGCCTAGTTCTTATGTTCTTATTCTGTTTGAGGAAATTATACTCATCTAATGAGGATATTTTGCCAATTTACTGCTGGACTGCAAAATAAGACACGATGAGGAAGCCACCTATTAGGAAAACTACTGTTTTTCTTTTTTGAAAATATTTTAGAGGCATTATATATTTACACTTTAAACACAACCATAAAACATGCCAACAGGGCTGTAAATAATCAAACCAACTAAATACCTAACCCCCCACCATCCAGCCTCTCACTCCCCAGCTTCCCTACCTCCATTTTTACCCCCCCACTGCTGACATCTTAACTGTTCTCAATGTAGTCGATGAACGGCTGCCATCTCTGGGCAAACCCCTCCACAGATCCTCTCAAGGAAACTTTATCTTCTCCACCCCGAGGAACTGACCCATACCCAGGTTTGGTGGCCCCGAGTCCCTCCACTCGAATAAGATCTGTCACCGGGCTACCAGGGAGGCAAAAGGCAAGACATTGGCCCCGTTCGACCCCGGGCTCCCAGATCTTCTGACACTTCAAAGATTGCCACTTCTTGACTCAGGACCACCTTCACCCTCAAAGACCTCTGACATAATTGTACAGTAATGGCTTTCTGACTATAAAAATATATTTACTGGCCAGAATGTCATTGCTATGATATTCTCAGGTTTGTCCAGATATCTTGGGATTTTGTTTGTTGTCATTTTGAGGAGCTGTTGAGTGCAATGAGGCTTTCACATGCTCACAAGCACATTTCTATTGACTGGTCTACCCTTTCCTATATGGATTTTATTTCTTGCTATCTTACTGAAGAGAAAAACAAGAAAGAAAGAGAGAGTGAGGTAGAATAAAAGGGCGGCACAGTGGTTATCAGTGCTACCTCACAGCACCAGGGAACCGGGTTTAATTCCGACCTCGGGTGACTGTTTGTGTGGAGTTTGCACTTTTTCCCTGCATCTGCGTGGGTTTCCACCGGTTTTCTCCCACAGTCCAAGATGTGCAGGTTAGGTGGATTGGCCATGATCAATTGCCCTTTAGTGAAATGGGATTATGGGGATAGGGTGGAAGCATGGGATTAAGTAGAGTGCGCTTTCCCCAAGGGCTGGTGCAAACTTGATGGGCCGAGTGGCCTCCTTCTGAACTGTAAATTATATGATACGATAACATCGGCAAACCCCTGCCAGAATCCCCCAAGCTTCAGACAAGCCCAAAACATGTGAACGTGATTCGCAGGCCCACCTCCGCACCGCCCACACCTATCCTCCACCCCTTCAAAAAAACCTGCTCATCCTGGCCACAGTCATATGTGAACTGAATAAGGCTAAGCCTACCACACAACGAGGATTATGTTCACTCTCCTCAAAGGCTTCCTCCCACACACCAGCCTCCACCTCCCTCCCCAACTCTTCCTCCCACTTCTGCTTCACTACCCGTATCAGGGATCCCTTCAAATCCATCAACTCCTTATAAATTTCCAACGCTACCTTCACCCACCCGTTTTTGACACCACATTGTCCTGTAGCTCCTGGAGCGGCAGCCGTGGAAATGACGGCACCTGCTTCCGTACAAAATCCCTCACCTGTAAACCCATTCCCGGCGGGCAACTCCAAATCCTCAACCAATCCCTCCAAGCTCGAGAAGCTGCCCCCAACGAATAGGTCCCCAAAACGTTCAATCCCCGAACGCTACCACCCCCAAAACCCCCCAATCCAGCCCCGCCGGAGCAAACCCATGATTCCTGCAGATCAGTACCCAAACTGTGGCCCCCTCTGTGGCATTATAGAAATATACAGCATGAAGATTTAATGTCATGTTACAATTAGCCACCAGATGGAGCTAGGGACAGTATTATAAAAGGCACAGACTCTTGGGCTTCTGGGAAAGAGTGGAGGAGAGACTGGAGCGAAGTGCAAAGTAGAGCCAGAGAGGATAGAATATAGTTAGAGTATAGAGGTAGTGTTAATGAGTGTAGTTTAATATATTTGTTTACTATAGGAATAAGTGCCAAACTTTAATTTAAGTAGTGCAAATAAATTTAGCATTGTTGATGAACATAGCTTCAAGTATCTTTGTGAACACTACGCCTTCCAGTCAACCTCCCAAAGGTCACTACATGCGACCTGGAGAGGAAAGTTTTAAATTAAGGTACTTCACCACATGGTACCAGGAAGTGTATTCCTAGATAGTAAGCAGCAAGAGAGCGAAAATTCAAGACAAGGAAGAAACATATTTACACCCAGTACACAAATCTCAGAATCAGCAAGAAAATAACGAGAGCAAAATGAAAGGTCTGAAGAAACCAGATCACTTTGAAATGTTTAACCTTAGCTTGAACTGGAAACATTTCAAGAAACAGTTTGAAGTTTTTGTACCAGCCTCTGTGCTTGAATCAGCTCCTGATAGAAGATAAATTGCGCACCACCTTAATCTGGCAGGTCCGCAGGGTTTTGAACTATTCAAATTATTTTCAATTCATGGACAGTGAAGATAAAAAGTAGTATGAACGGGATTTGTAAAAATCTGATACTCATTGTAAAAAACAGGTCAATAAAACATACGAGATATGTTTAAAAACGGCTGCAGCTCAAAGGAGAATGATTAAACTCATTTGTCACTGATTTAAGGCTACTAGCGCAATCCTGCAATTTTTCTTGTGTTACAGTTTCAGTGATGCGAGGCCAGATTGTGTTTGGCATTTTTGATGAGCAAACATGAGAACGATTATTAAGACAATCAAATTTAATGTTAGAGGAAGGCATAAACCTGTGTAAAAGCAAGCAGGCAAGCCACTAACGAGCATGCTGAGTTCAGAGCCAGAGTAAAAGGTGCCACTGACTTTGTGGCGCAGCTAGAAAAACATTGCGCTGCAGAAGGGGCCATTTTACGCAGGCTCGCTCAAAACACAGCGTATTCTGGATGGAGACTGTTTTGCGCAGGTGTGTGTGCAAAGACAATCCGATCCGTTTGTTGAACGTTCTGCTCATCTGCAGGACCAGTTTGCATATGTGTACTTTGAGAAACAACGCAAACCGGGATTCGACCGTTCTGCACATGCGCACGAGAGGTTTGCGAATTATGTCACAAGCGAGATGGCGTGTCGACGCTGTGGCCATGCCCATTTAAAGTAACAATGCCCAGCATTTGGGAAAAGATGTTTAATATGTGACAAACTTAATCATTTTGCTGCACAATGCCGATTTAATACAGCGGTACGGCAAAACAACTTTAAAAAGACATTTCAAACAAATAAAAAAGGTTCACAGCGTACAAAATGAGGATGAAGAAAAAAAAATTTTTTCTTTTTTAAAATAAATTTAGATTAGCCAATTATTTTTTCTAATTAAGGGGCAATTTAGCGTGGCCAATCCACCTACTCTGCACATTTTTGGGTTGTGGGGGCGAAACCCACGCAGACACGGGGAGAATGTGCAAACTCCACACAGACAGTGACCCAGAGCCGGGATCGAACCTGGGACCTCAGCGCCGTGAGGCGGTTGTGCTAACCACTAGGCCACTGTGCTGCCCTAAGAAAAAAATTTTAAGTCACAAATTGATTCTCTAAGCTTCTTTCACAGGATACCTTTATAATTGAAGCAATAAAGAAAGTTAATGCCATGACAACTGCTGATAAACACATTATGCAACTCTCCCATTTGGATAAGGATTGGACCGAAACATTAAATGTCAATGGTTCAGATGTGTAGTTTAAATTGGACACAGGCGCACACGCTAATTTGATAATGGAATCAGATTTGAAAAAAGTAGACAACCTTCCAAAACTTAAAAAAGCGAATTGTAGATTAACTGACTACAATGGCAACAAAATAGCAAAAGATTTCTGCTGCCTGATGGTGCAGAACGATGACAATAGGATTCCACTTGACTTTGAGATTGTGGATGCCACAAAATCACTCATTGGAGCAGAGTCATGCCTTAAATTGAAACTGGTGAAATTAAATAAGCATGATTATGCAGGCAGCCTGTCATCGACGAAAAAACAGTTGAAGTTGTGCTCAATGTTGAGGCATAAGAAAACCTTATTGCGGACATGCTACCCGTGACAGACGCAAAGTTAAAGATGCGCAAAGATGAAACTGACAAAGACGCTACACTTCAAAAAGTAATCCAAACTCTACGTGAAGGTAGGCCTAAAGGCAGGTATAACAGTCAACGCAGTGTAAAGGACGACCTGAATGTCAACGGGTTTCGGTTAAAGGGGACTGAATTGTGATTCCTTCCTACCTGAGACGGAACATCTCAGAACAAATACATGAAGGACATCAGGAAATCAAGAAGTGTAGACGCAGAGCAAGTATACTGGACAGGGATAAATGCAGATGTGGACAATTATGTACAGGAATGTTGTGCATGTCAAAGCATCAACTGACAGTGTAAACAAACTTGGTGCAAAGTGAACTCATGACACAACCATGGGCAAATGTTGCTATGGATTTATTTACTTCAGAGGATGTGATTACTTAATCACAAGAGAATATTATTCCAACTTTCGAGGTCATTATGCTATCTGACTCGACTTTGCACTCAGCCGTGAGGGGAACAAAATTAGTGTTCACTAGATATGGACTATCGAGAATAGTTATTACGGATAATGGACCATGCTTTAGTAGCTTCGAATGATTGAAATTTGCTGACGGATACAACTTTAAACACGTAATCACAAGTCCAATGTATCCGCAAGCGAATAGAAAAGCTGAAAAGGGAGTTGGAATCGTGAAAGCTATAACAAAGACTTTTCACTAGCACTATTGAGTTATAGAGCTACACCTTTGTGATCAGGCTTCTCTCCAGCACAATTGCTAATGGGAAGAAAACTATGGACAACATTACCACCATTAATAGTTCAGAACACCAATGACCATGTACTGCAGACAAGAATGCAACAACTACAATACAAGCAACAAAGATATGACAACAAAAATGTAAAGCCAATACCGACACTAATTGAAGGTGATTTTGTCAGAATTGGCAATCCTGATGGTGGATGGATGGACATAGCTATGGTACTAAATGAAGAGGCACCTAGATCATTTGTGGCAAGGACTGCATCTGGACAAAATTTTCGCAGGAACAGAAGAGCATTATTAAAAGTGAAACAACCAGTGCAATTTCCAGAACAAACCACGACAAGTCAAGAACCAATATTTCCTACCATTGGCTTTCCTAAAGCTTTGTTGTCAAATGTAAAAGGCAATTCCAATGACAATACTATGTTATTGACAAGGTCCACAAGGCATAGAAAAACTGCCGAATCATTTAAATTTGTAAATATTTCACAACTATACGTGTGATAACTTTACATAGGAAATGTATGCACATTCAACACCTTGTATGTAAAACAAGTCAGAAAAGATTCACATTTATTTCAAAGGGGAATGGGGCATTATAGAAATGTACAGCATGTGAAGAGTTAATGTCATGTTACAATTAGCCACCAGATGGAGCTAGGGACAGTACTATAAAAGGCACGGACTCTTAGGCTTCTGTGAGAGTGTGGAGGAGAGAAGAGATGGAGTAAAGTGCATAGCAGAGCTAGTGAGGATAGAATATAGTTAGAGTATAGAGATATTGTTAGTGTAGTTTAATACAATCTATTTGTTTACCAAAGGAATGTGTCGATCTTTAATTAAAGTAGAGTAAATAAATTTAGCTTTATTGATGAACATAGCTTCAAGTGTCCTTGTGAACACTTCGCTTTCCATCCTGAAGTCGACCTCACAAAGATCACCACACCTTCCAGCCTCGGGTGTTGCTGCTACTGTCCATACACCCTCAGGGCCACCACCACTACCGGGCTTGTGGAGTACCTGCGGTGAGCACGGCAGAGGCTCCGTCAACAGTGCCCCAAACTAGAGTCTTTACAAGAGGCTGCCTCCATCAGCTCCCATACCAATACCTCCCCCCGCTACTTAACCATGACTATATTCGGTGCCCAAGAGTAATTCATTAAATTTTAAAAGAGCTAACCGCTCCCCCCCACCCCCCCCCCAGCAGTACCTTCTTCACCCGTTGAGTCGTTACCGCCCACACAAATCACAAAATCAGTGCATTCACCATCCTAAAAAAAAAGCCTTAGGGATGAAGATTGGGAGATTCTGTAACATAAACAAGAACCTCGGGAGAACAGTCAGCGTGACCGACTGCACCCGTCCCGCAAGCGTTTGATATGGTTCCCCATGGTAGGCTATTGCAGAAAATACGGAAGTATGGGATTGAAGGTGATTTAGCGGTTTGGATCAGTAATTGGCTAGCTGAAAGAAGACAGAGGGTGGTGGTTGATGGCAAATGTTCATCCTGGAGGTCAGTTACTAGTGGTGCACCGCAAGGATCTGTTTTGTGGCCACTGCTGTTTGTCATTTTTATAAATGACCTGGAAGAGGGTGTAGAAGGATGGGTTAGTACATTTGCAGATGACACGAAGGTCGGTGGATAGTGCTGAAGGATGTTATAGGTTACAGAGGGACATAGATAAGCTGCAGAGCTGGGCTGAGAGGTGGCAGATGGAGTTTAATGCGGAACAGTGTGAGGTGGTTCACTTTGGAAGGAGTAACAGGAATGCAGAGTACTGGGCTAATGGCAAGATTCTTGGTAGTGTAGATGAACAGAGAGATCTCGGCATCCCGGTACATAAAGCCCTGAAAGTTGCCACCCAGGTTAATAGGGCTGTTAAGAAGGCATATGGTGTGCTAGCCTTTATCAATAGGGGGATTGAGTTTCGGAGCCACGAGGTCATGCTGCAGTTGTACAAAACTCTGGTGCGGCCGCACCTGGAGTACTGCGTGCAGTTCTAGTCACATTATAGGAAGGATGTGGAAGCTTTGGAAAGGGTTCAGAGTAGATTTACTAGGATGTTACCTGGTATGGAGGGAAGGTCTTATAAGGAAAGGCTCAGGGACTTGAGGTTGTTTTCGTTAGAGAGGAGAAGGCCGAGAGGTGACTTAATAGAGACATACAAGATAGTCAGAGGGTTAGATAGGGTGGACAGTGAGTCTTTTTCCTCGGATGGTGATGACCAACACGAGGGGACATAGCTTTAAATTGAGGGGTAGTAGATATAGGACAGATGTCAGAGGCAGTTTCTTTACACAGAGAGTAGTAGGGGTGTGGAATGCCCTGCCTGCAACAGTAGTAGACTCGCCAAATTTAAGGGCATTTAAGTGGTCACTGGATAGACATATGGATGAAAATGGAATAGTGTAGGTCAGATAGGCGTCTGATGGTTTCATGGGTCGGCGCAACATCGAGGGCCAAAGGGCCCGTATTGCGCTGTAATGTTCTATCACAATACTCACTTGATCTTTTGGTGAATTCAGAATTATAAATATTTTCAGTAGTGACTTTAACCTGATGTGCTTCTGATAAAAGGTTCTGTTTTTAAGTCGTATAGATGTTAAAAAGGAAAGCTTAAAGGATTACTTAGTGTTGTAGTCTTTGGGGGTTATATTTGAATTAATGGTTGCTAAGATGTTCACTGCATGTTTTAAAAAGGGTAACTTGAGTTCATAGAATAAACATTGCTTTGCTTAAAAAAATACTTTTCCATTTCTGCTGTACCACACCTGTAGAGTGGGCCGTGTGCTCCCCATACCACAATCTATTAAAAGTTGTGGGTCAGGTGAACGCCATGATACACTTCGGGGTTCCCTAAACCCTGGCCCATAACACCTTTCATAAAAAATTCCACCGGTAACCCGTCCAGGACTGGTGCCTTCCCCACCTGTATCTCCCCCCCCCCCCCCCCCCACCACCACCACCATACCCTCCACCAGCCCAATGGGGGCTCCCAATCCACCACCCCCCCTCCAGGTTCCCCTCTACCCTAGGAAACTCGAACCCCTCCAAAAAACACCTCATTCTCTCCACTTTGGCCGGGGCTCTGACTTGTCCAATCTCTCCCCGAACACCCCATTCACCCCTACCGGATCCAAGACCATGTTCACCCCCTATCCTTAACCTTTCTGATCTCCCTCACCGCCTCATGCTTCATCCCTTAATGTGCCAACATCCTTACTTGCCCTTTTCCCCGTATTCAGTTTCATAGTTAAATGCAGACTCCAAGTTATTGGAGGAATTGCCTTTAGCTCTCCTCAAAACTGTTCTACCGCCTTACCCGTGGATATCAGACCAAACTTTTTTTTTTCTTTTTATAAATTTAGTGTACCAGTTAATCTTTTCCAATTAAGGGACAATTTTGCGTGGCCAATCCACCTAGCCTGCACATCTTTGGGTTGTGTTGGTGAAACCCACGCAAACACAGGGAGAATGTGGAAACTCCACACGGACAGTGACCCAGAGCCGGGATCCACCCTGGGACCTCGGCGCTGTGAGGCTGCAGGGTTAACCCACTGCGCCACCGTGCTGCCTTTTATCAGACCAAACTCATTCTGAAGTTTTTGTCACTCCCTCAACAACACCACCTCCGGGGCCTTCAAACACCTATCCACCAGCAAAATTTCCTCCATTAGCCTCACCATCTCTTAGCTCACTGAGCTAAATCGCTGGCTTTTAAAGCAGACCAAGCAGGCCAGCAGCACAGTTCGATTCCCGTACCAGCCTCCCGGACAGACGCCGGAGTGTGGCGACTAGGGGCTTTTCACAGTAACTTCATTGAAGCCTACTCATGACAATAAGCGATTTTCATTTCATTTTCATCTGTGTGCCTGTATTGAAAGAAACTCCCCCACTACTGCCTTCAGCGCCTCCCACAATGTGCAACCGAAGGCTCACCCGTGTCATTCAGCTCCACATATCCCTGAATAGCAGCCCTCAACTGCTCACAAACCTCCTCGTGCCAACAGCCCCAAATCTAACATCCAATGCGGGCACTGTCACCTCCCCCCACCCCCAATTCACCTGCAGGTCGACCAATGTGACGCATGGTCCAAAACCACAATTGCCAAGTTCTCCATGCCTACCACCCCTGCCAACAACATCCTGTCCAACACAAAATAGTCGATCCGGGAGTACACCCCCATGGACATGGGAGTAAAACGAGAATTCCTTGACCCTCTGCCAACCAAATCTCCAGGGTCCACCCCTCCAGAAACCCTGTTCCCTTGCCACCGCCGACAACCTCCCTGACCTCGGGCTCGACCAATCCAATTTCAATCCAGAACCACATTAAACCCGTCCACATTATCAACCAGTGCGATCCAGGTCCAGGATCTTCCCCAGCACTTGCTTAGTTAAGTCCACATCGTCCCAGTTCGGGGCATAAACATTCATCAACACCACCAGCATTCCCTCCAATTTCCCACTCCCTATAACAAACCTCCACCCGAAGACCCTGCTCCCCACCTCAAAATCTACCCATTTAAGACCGCCATTCCCATCATCTTCAGATCCAGTCCAGAATGAAATATCTGCCCACCCTTTCGTGAGCCAAATCTGATCCCCGATCTTCAGGTGACTTTCCTGCATAAATGCCACATCCGCCTTTAAGCTCCTCAGATGCACGGGAGCCCTCTTGACCGGCCCATTCAACACTCTCAAATTCCATGTAATCAGCCTGGTCAGGACCCCCCCCCCCCCCCCCACCACCAATCAACCATAGCCCCTCCTGGGCCATCCTATCCTCTAGCCCACGTCCCGCAACCCCTCAGGCCTGCCCACGGATGTCCACCGTCATCGGCCCCCTTTCATATCACATTTCAAAGGGCCCATCTCTGTCAGCAGTCACCCCGTCACCACAGAACAATATCAACCCCCATGAACACTCTAACCACCTGCTCACCTCCCACTGCTCTTCCGTGAACTAGCCTGCCCAGCTAGCTTTGCAGCTCCTGCCTATGGCGACTAGCATCCTACCCCCTCCCAACTGATTCCTCCCCGCTCAAACACTGTCCTGGTGTAAACATCAACATTCAAAGACCGAAAGAGAAAAGAACCCCCCAAACCCTAAAGAAGAACAAAGGACAATGGCCAAAGAAAAAAAAATACCTCTTCCGAAGTTCAATGTCTTCCTTCTCCTGCCAGTCCATTGTCCCTCACAAGCTACATCGCTTCCTCCGGCGTCTCAAAATAATATTTTCAACCATTGTAGGTCACCCAGGAGCCTTGTACAGCATCCCAAACTTCACCCCTTTCGTAAAGAGGGCAGCCTTCACTTTGTTAAAACCTCCTCTTGGTCAGCTCAGCACCCTCGTCCTGGTATACTCTAGGTTTGTTGCCCTCCCAGGTACACTGCCTCGTCTGCCCGGCCCACCTCAGGATAAGCTCCTTGTCCAGAAACTGGTGCAACCGCACCATCACCCTTGGCGGCTCATTACCCTGCCGGTTCTTCATCAGCACCCACCTCCAGGGGCCATTTGATGACCCCCCTCTCCCAGCATCTTCTCTAACATCTTGGCCACATACTAGCCAACGTCCACTCCCTCAATGCCCTTGGCAACCACACGATCCTCAGGTTCTGTCTCCAGGAGCGTATCTCCAGATCCTCCACCTTCTCCTGAAGCTGCTTCCAGATATCACGCATCACCCCCATCTCAGCTGCCATCTAAGTAAGATGCTCCTCATGCTCCCCCACCATCTCCTTCACATTCTGGATCACCTGGCTTTCAGACTGCAACCTCATCTCTACCCGATTGATCCCCGCCTTAAGTGGATCCACCATCTTTGCCAGGTCTTCCAGAGACTCCTTCCTCTGTTGTGTGAACTTCTCGTTCAAGAAGTCTACCAGCTGCTCTGTGGACCATGGAGATGGAAGGGCCGGACCCTTACCCTCCGCCATCTTCCTCCGTGTCGCAGGAAATGTTTCTCGCTCCGGCAGCTCCTTTCTCCTAAAACCACTTCTGGTCCACAAAATGGAAGACCACCAGTGGAACAAACTCTTCCTTCATCACTCCTGCACCTTTTTTTCATTAAAACATCTGCCCGTCAATCGGGGAAAAAGTCCAAAAACACCGCCATGTCACAAACGGGAGCTACCAAATGTGCGACCACTCACCATGGCCACCATCAGAAGTGCAACTACTGTTTTTCTATTTCACAGTCCAGCAGCCAGTTGGGAACTCCCACCATTCCCTCCCCCACATTGGGAGAACATGATCGAGTTTTGGCATGATGCCTTTCACAATAAAACAGCTTGCTAGCCTCAAATGTTAATAGTCCACACTTGAGATAAGTACCCAAGGGCACAGGGCAACGGCTTACAATGAGTTTGTAGGCTTGCAAGATGCATGAGCTATGGCACACAAGTGTAAAAACTGTTGGACCTAAAGCCTCTATTACAACCATAGCCATTTTATTCTGCACCAATCTTGTGTCCCACTACAATCATGACAACATTTCGAAAATACTTAATTCTCTGAAGTGCTTTGGTACATGCTGATCATGTGAAACGTGTTATATAAATCCAAGTGCTGTATTTTATACAATGCAATTTAATCCTTAGC
The DNA here is from genome assembly GCF_902713615.1 of Scyliorhinus canicula. NCBI lineage: Eukaryota > Metazoa > Chordata > Chondrichthyes > Carcharhiniformes > Scyliorhinidae > Scyliorhinus > Scyliorhinus canicula. The sequence continues at coordinate 110,001,087 of NC_052146.1, read as the reverse complement.
AACTCATTTTAAATTTTACTCGGGAAAATATTTTCTTGTAATAAGCTGTAATGACATGAATACTTAGAACCAATTTTGCTCGAACCTTCCCCTAAATCTCCATGTAGCATCTGTAGAAACTTAGTTTGAACTGCAGTGTACACACACAAAATTCAACATGTCTACAGACATGAAGATCACTGAATGAAAGAAAATTCAGTCATGTGCGAGGTTAGGTAATATAGAACATAGAACAGAACAGGCCCTTCGGCCCTCAATGTTGTTCCGAGCCATGATCACCCTACTCAAACCCACGTATCCACCCTATACCCGTAACCCAACAACCCCCCCCTTAACCTTACTTTTATTAGGACACTACGGGCAATTTAGCATGGCCAATCCACCTAACCCTCACATCTTTGGACTGTGGGAGGAAACCGGAGCACCCGGAGGAAACCCACGCACACAGGGGGAGGACGTGCAGACTCCACACAGACAGTGACCCAGCCGGGAATCGAACCTGGGACCCTGGAGCTGTGAAGCATTTATGCTAACCACCATGCTACCCTGCTGCCTAATAATTGAACAATACCGAAATAAATAGATATAGATTGGAATAGTTTAAGGATCTGTTGGAGCACTTGAGCACCAGACAGTTTCAAAACAATTTTACTGAACAGATCCTTGACATTAGTCTGGGGAGGTGAAGAAGATGATGAGAAGTTAACTGCTTAGACAGCTTTGCTATAACTCAAGACACTTTCCCGTTGTACCTGAGGTTACGTGGTGGACAACTGTTAATAATGATTCTCTTTGAAGGCTAGTGGATGATTAACCAGTTAGCTTGATAATTGGCTTACAGCAATCGTGTCTGGAACACTTGTAATAATAAAGTCCAATGGTGAATATTTTAGTTGGTATACACATTATATCAATTTAATAAAAGGTTGAACAGAAAAGCATACAATGGGTTATATTTTTTATTGAATTCTAGATCCCGTACTGAAAGAATTGAAATGTTCATTCTCTTTCTGCAAATATTTTAGAACTATGCATACTCTGCTGTAGTGCCTGTGTGTACAATATTTCATCATGATTCATTATTTCTAAATTATACATTCTGAAACTGGTCATAGTAAATATATAAATGAAAATAAAAGTTGATGAATTCTTCATTAATCGACATGGAATATTTAGTAAGTCATTAAACTTTACCTGAAATCAGCTGGACTGAACTCAAAACAGTATTAGTAATCAATACAAAAATCTCTTTTATTGTTCGATCATCCATAATTTTTTTTAAAAATAGCAATGTTTGGTGCTGGTATCAACCAGACCCTTTGTTACAAGGCAACCTCAAAAATATTAATATTCACTCCTGTTAAGGTCAGCAAGGGGAAAAAAGTAGGCACTTAAGTTGATTCTGCGTAACCCACAAATATCGTCATTTCCTATCATGCAATTCATAAAATTGAATTGTTTAAAAGTTGATTGCTGAATAGCTCTCCAATAATCCACTCATTAAAATGCCCCGCATCATATTACTGCTAGGATTTAAAACTGAATTGCACTTCTGTAATCTACTACCAATATCCCTTCCCACATTATGTAATCTACTATCACCATCCCCTTCAACATTATGTAAAGATATAAACTTGATCGTTGGCACATTGTGGCTGGAAAAACTGTCTCTGGCATCAATTTTCAGATGGCTGAAATGAGACAAAAAAAGATTTAAGTAAATTGTAGTTTAACAAAGGTCTTTGACACCATTTTAGGTCCTTGATTATCAGCTCCACAGGAATATTTGTGTATCAGATGCCTTACAGTCAGATACACTGACAGATGAGAATATTGACAAACCATCAAAATTGCAAATCAATAAATATATCACCACACTTTTATTATATGTACTGAGAAATATTTCCCTTCATGCACATGCAAAGTTTAATTACTTTTCCTACAGGCATAGATTTTCTATTGGCATTATGTTGACACCAGCTTTATCTCATCATTCAGTAAAATAATTTCTAAGCATCTACTTTGGTACACAGATAAAGTCAACTCCCCAATCTAGTCGGATGTACTTTCAAAATAGGTTAGTAGAAACGTTAACTTTAAAAAAAAAAATTTGGAGTACCCAATTATTTTTTTCTAATTAAGGAGCAATTTAGTGTGGCCAACCCATTAACTTGCACATCTTTGGGTTGTGAGGGAGGATGTGCAAACTCCACATGGACAGTAACCCGGGGCCAAGATCAAACCTGGGCCCTCAGCGCTGTAGGCAGCAGTGCTAACCACTGCACCACCAACTTTAACTTTTTGTCTCCAAGACACAGCCGTATTTCACCACAACATCCCCCCCACACAATTTTATTTTTAAAATTAATTTACACAAAGTAAACAAATATATTACAAGTAAATGGCATTATACAGGTGCTTCATATTTAAAAACTGATATCTGTTCCCATAGTTCCCTTTTGAAACTAGGTCATATTGAACAGCAAGCAATCACACTGAAGGGCAGGGAAAAACAATGCTAAGATGCAGCAAGTAATCAACTGTAATTATTTTAAGGTGGACCTTCCCAATATCCACATACCAGATATAATCTCACTGGCCAATTTTTTCTTTTCTGTAACTGTTTACCTAGCTTTTAGGCAAATATATTAAGATGCAGCACGGTAGCATGGTGGTTAGCATAAATGCTTCACAGCTCCAGGGTCCCAGGTTCGATTACCGGCTGGGTCACTGTCTGTGTGGAGTCTGCACATCCTCCCCGTGTGTGCGTGGGTTTCCTCCGGGTGCTCCGGTTTCCTCCCACAGTTCAAAGATGTGCGGGTTAGGTGGATTGGCCATGCTAAATTACCCGTAGTGTCCTAAAAAGTAAGGTTAAGGGGGGTTGGGTTACGGGTATAGGGTGGATACATGGGTTTGAGTAGGGTGATCATTGCTCGGCACAACATCGAGGGCCCAATGGCCTGTTCTGTGCTGTTCTATGTCTATGTCTATATGCCCTTTTGTCTGCATCCATTTATCTTTTTCTTCAGTTTATTATGTTTCCCATCTGTTTATTTAACATTGCTCCTGTACAAACTAACATTCATACTCTTGAACAGCTGAGTGATGATTGTTCATATTTTATTTAAAGCGTCTCATTTTACTCCCTAATTCTGTTACCATTGCCCAGTTATTTTGTTATCTTTATATGTAAAAGAGAATGTGGTTATTTTTAGGGACTCTTTGAAACAAATCCCACTTTACAACTGCAACAATGCTTGAAAAATTAGTTTTGGGACACTGAGGTTCTGAAAAATGCTGAATAAATGAACGCTTTCTTTTTATTACTCTTTTCAAATTGGACCAGAAATAGATCAACAAGTGTCCCAAAGCCAGTCTATCCCCCATTACCCAGCCAGCATCGACAAATAGTATTTTGGTATAGCTGTTCCTAACTCCATGCAAAACAAACAAAAAATATTCCATTTCACAATATTCGACTGAAAGCTCTCGGTGCAGAGTTTAATATTTGTTTTGTGAGCTTCAAACAGGAAATCAATTTTTGTATCCGCAGAACCTCATTTTGAAAACCTGCTCTCCCTCTTAAAATGTCAAAATGGGAAGGAAATGAAACAATTTTTTTTCCTAAATTTAAAATAACCAATTCATTTTTTTTCCAATTAAGGGGCAATTTTGTGTGGCCATTCCACCCACCCTGCACACCGTGGGTTGTGGGGGTGAGACCCACGCAGATACAGGGGGAATGTGCAAACTCCACACGGACAGTGACCCGGGTCCGCAGCACCATGAGGCAGAAGTGCTCACCACTGCACCACCGTACCAACTTCCTTCCAGAAATTTAACAAGTTACTAAGCAAATACAGTTTTTCAATTGCCCATGTAAGCAAAAGGGGTTTGAGCTAATAAGGAGTAGAAAATAAGATTTTAATTACTTTCCTAAGTTTCGCAATAGGCCACGAAACAATTGCTCTGCTTTCCTGCGCTATTAACTTGTAAATTTAAAAGTTAGCACCAAAACCAGCGCTAGAGAGGACTTCCGGTGACGGCAGGCAGGAGGTAGCCGCACATTGGAAGGCATCCGCTCAGTTCGGCTTTTTCGGGATATAACGCCCAGTCCCAGGGGAACAGAGGCGGCAAAAGCAGGGAGAAGGCACAAGTGAACAAAGATGTCAAGAACATGCAAAAAAACGGCCATGAAAAAAGCAGCTGAAAGTCCATCAGGGAATGGGAAGGTCACCGCAGGGACATAAGAACATAAGAACTAGGAGCAGGAGTAGGCCATCTGGCTCCTCGAGCCTGCTCCGCCATTCAATGAGATCATGGCTGATCTTTTGTGGACTCAGCTCCACTTTCCGGCCCCAACACCATAACCCTTAATCCCTTTATTCTTCAAAAAACTATCTATCTTTACCTTAAAAACATGTAATGAAGGAGCCTCAACTGCTTCACTGGGCAAGGAATTCCATAGATTCACAACCCTTTGGGTGAAGAAGTTCCTCCTAAACTCAGTCCTAAATCTACTTCCCCTTATTTTGAGGCTATGTCCCCTAGTTCTGCTTTCACCCGCCAGTGGAAACAACCTGCCCGCATCTATCCTATCTATTCCCTTCATAATTTTAAATGTTTCTAGAAGATCCCCCCTCATCCTTCTAAATTCCAACGAGTACAGTCCCAGTCTACTCAACCTCTCCTCATAATCCAACCCCTTCAGCTCTGGGATTAACCTAGTGAATCTCCTCTGCATACCCTCCAGTGCCAGTATGTCCTTTCTCAAGTAAGGAGACCAAAACTGAACACAATACTCCAGGTGTGGCCTCACTAACACCTTATACAATTGCAACATAACCTCCCTAGTCTTAGACTCCATCCCTCTAGCAATGAAGGACAAAATTCCATTTGCCTACTTAATCACCTGTTGCACCTGTAAACCAACTTTCTGTGGCTCATGCACTAGCACACCCAGGTCTCTGCACAGCGGCATGCTTTAATATTTTATCGTTTAAATAATAATCCCGTTTGGTGTTATTCCTACCAAAATGGATAACCTCACATTTGTCAACATTGTATTCCATCTGCCAGACCCTAGCCCATTCACTTAACCTATCCAAATCCCTCTGCAGACTTCCAGTATCCTCTGCACTTTTCACTTTACCACTCATCTTAGTGTCATCTGCAAACTTGGACACATTGCCCTTGGTCCCCAACCCCAAATCATCTGTGTAAATTGTGAACAATTGTGGTCCCAACACGGATCCCTGAGGGACACCACTAGCTACTGATTGCCAACCAGAGAAACACCCATTAATCCCCACTCTTTGCTTTCTATTAATTAACCAATCCTCTATCCATGCTACGGCAAGAAAAAGAGAGGCTGGGGCACCAGGGGAGGCCGCATTGCCCACGGCTGAAGAAATGACTACGGTGATGGCCGCGGAACTCAAAAGGCAGTTCACAAAACACATGGAGGCGATGAGGAAGGAGATGGGGACGGTATTGAAAGTGCTGGTGGAGGGGGCGATTGCCCCGGTGAGGGCGGCAGTATTCAGCGCAGTGGCGGAGGTACGGAAGGCAAGGCGAGGTGCTGAAGGAAGTGGAAGAGACATTGTTGCAGCACAGTGATCAACTTACCTCGATGGGGAAGGAGATATGGAAGGTGATAGAGATCAACGAGGGTCTGTGAGCCAAAATGGCGACTTGGAAAACAGATCCAGGCGAGAGAATCAGAGGATTGTGGGTCTTCCCGAAGGAGTGGAAGGCCAGAGACCAACTGAGTATTTTGCCACGATGTTGGCGAAGCTATTGGGGGAGGGCGATGATCCCTCCCGATATGAACTGGATCGGGCTCATTGGTCGTGGAGGTCTGTACCAAAGGAGAGTGAGCCGCCAAGACGCTGTACATCAGTAAGGTGCGGTGTGGCATAGTATACCCAGCTAAGTTGAGGGTAACCTACAAATCCAAGGACTTTTATTTCGGGACGGCGGAAGCAGCGGAGGAGTTTGCAAAGGCAGGACTGTGGCTGAATTGAGAAGTGGTCATGTACCGACGTAGCCTCATGTAGCTGTATTTTTTCACTGTGGCAGGTGTATGTGTTAAACGAGCCAACGTTGTAAATACGTGGACAAGGGAAGAGAGGGGACTTTCACTTGCAATGATGGTTCTTTGAAGCTTGAGTGAGTATGCAGGGTTTATGTGCCAAAGGTGATTTCTTGGTTTTCCTGGGGCCGTGCAAGGGGGAAAGAGACCCGGGCGGGGGCCTCCACGCTGGCCGGTTTAATCCGGCCAGTGAACGGGAATGCGGCCATCGGAGCCTGGCAGAATAGGTCCCGATGAGTCTAGCCGGGGTGGAAAGATGGGGGGGGAAGGAACAGAGGTTGGGGGGAGGATTTTTGTAAAAGTGGGGGGGGGGGGGGCTTGCAATGCATGGGTGTCATCTACGGTACTCTTTTGGAGATTGGATGGCATTGAATGTGAGGGGGTGGAACTCTATGGGTTAGTGGTGATCATAGGCGATTCCTAATTCCTTTCTCTTTTATTTCTCCTTTGTTTGTCCCACCGTGGGCAGGTTTGTTCTATTTGATGCTTACATTGTCAGGTGGGTCGTTGCTTGGTGTGGTGGGAGGATGGGATTGTTGTTATTGATAAGGAAATTGACTTTGTATTTGTTACCATTTACTGCGTGTGGGTGGGGTGTAAATTCTGGAGAAAATGTGAAAATGGAGAATAAAAATATTTTACAAAAAAAAAGCTGGCGCTAGAGCACTGGGATAGGCAAGTGAAGCAGTAAATATTATAAATCAGACAAAAAGCTTGGTTTGAAATATAAATGATTAATGGTACATCAAAATGCAGAGGCTGAACCAAAAAGGGTCAAGGACAGAGATTAAAATAGAAAAACAGTATGAGCACTCTGATGAAGGAAGACGTTTCAAAATATGAGTAATGTATAACATCTCAATGCACAACAGAAACCTGAAGATATACAAATGAGAATAAAAGTAGATAGTTTATGTATTAAAAAATAATTATTGCACACCAACAGAGGTTGATACCCTGATAATGATCATTTTTTAAAAGTGACTGCCAATACCCAATGAAGTGAATAAAAGGTAAATAATACCTGTCACTACCCAATTAAAAATAACTAATCACTTTCTAGGGATCTGGTGATTACATGCTCCTTCAAGTGACTTTCTCGTCAAGATTCTATCAATTTCCTCGTGAGAATGAAGATAAACAGCAAGACAATTGTTTTTAAATAAATAGTGACACTTTCACTCACTCGCTGAATCTGCCCTACTAAAGCCGAGCAATATAGAATCATAGAAGTTACAGTGCAGAAGGAGGCCATTCAGTCAATCAAGTCTACACCGGCCCTTGGTAAGAGCACCCTCCTTAAGCCCACGCCTCCACCCTGTCCCCGTAATCCCACCTAACCTTTTGGACACTAAGGGGCAATTTATCATGGCCAATCCACCTAACCTGCAGATCATTGGATTTTGAGAGGAAACAATGGACCCAGAGGAAGCCCAAGCAGGCACGGGGAGGAAGTGCAACCTCCACACAGTCACCCGAGGCCGGAATTGAACCTAGGTCCCTGGAGCTGTGAGGCAGCAGGGCTAACCACTGTGCCACCGTACAGACAAATTTCCAACCCTGCAATGGTCTGAGAGGGAAAATGCTGTTAGAAAGTTAAAGGCATCATACAAGACATCTAACCAACACAGCAAGGTTACTGCTCCTGGCATGCCACCCATTTTCTATTAGTCAGCAATATTAGTTTGGACAGTTTAAATATCTCATTACAAGTAATCATTTGGTAGTACAGATCTCGAGTATTGTTGAAAATAAGAGATATTTTTGTCGATGCTTTTCTTCTTGCACTCATCAGAACAATGGGTACAAATACCAATGTCAGGGGAAACAACAAATTTATACTATGCAAGACAGTGCTGATTGGTTGGCAAGTGGATACTGATCAGTAGTGGTGTTATGAGGGAGAATGCACCAGTTGATGGTGACTGACAGTTAACCGCCGAGCATGGTTTGAAATTTAACGAGGCAGCTCGACTGATTGGTCATGTTATTGCCCTGAGGTATGAACCAGTACATGGCTGTCACTTATTTTGTTTAGCTGAAACAGGTGTAATGTGTACACATGTTCTTTCTGCCTCAAAGAAAGTGCCCTGTGTAGCTTGCCGTGTACACAAATGTACCACACTGCAAGCCGAACCGACAATCTTAAATTGGTTGTCAACGTAATTTTTAGCATACGGAGGATTATTTAGCAAATGTTGTCCGATGGCGTAATCACATCTAATGTTGGACAGTATTTTAGGTTTTGCAAATACAGGGTGGTTGGATATGGTCTGTACCTTGCCCATTGTGAACAGCGGACGTTGTTTGATACGATCTGCGAGTCTTTGGGATATACAGACTACATACATGGCCTCCAGAAAACTGAAATTCATACACCACATTACTCATTTATGTAATATACAGAACAGTCTTTTGGCTTCACAGCAGCTTCTGTTTGTGACAAAAACAACTGGTGATGATGTTGCATTTCAGCAGCATGAAACCACTAGTTACATCTTTGCTCAAATCTTTGTGATATCTTGCCCTTCCAGGGTAATCTGAGTAGACGGGGGACTTATCAAGACCATTCATGAGTTTGCACGATATACAATGCAAAATTGTCTGATCAGGGTAGCCATTATCCTACCTTTGACATACCCAATTTGAGATTCCACTTGTCAACCAATCAGCATTGTCTTTTAATACGGTATAAGTTTGATTCCCCTGCTGCTTGTGAACTGCCTGATGAGTACAAGATAAAAATCTTCGACAAAAATGGCCTTTTTCAGTAATATCTCATTCATTTTGAACCTGAGCTTTTCTGCAATAAAGACCAAAACTATTTAAGCATATATGATTAAGAATCACAACCTAATCAAATAATTTTGTTGATTTTGAAAGTAACAGATTTTAATTAACCAGACAATGAAAGAGATGCACAGATTAGGAAGTAGACACAGAGTGAACATACAAGGGTGCATATAAAAATCACTATTAACAAGCTGACTAAGTTTGACCAACAGAATGCAATAGAGTACAAGGAAAGTACAAAATATTGGAGTTAGCTGCATGGGTTCTAGGCCATTTCCCATTCCAATATTCCTAAATTTTATCTCTTAGTTTTGTCAGATGGGGATTAGTTACTGATCTCAGGATAAGGGTGAGAATGGAACAAATGGAAGAAAGCAGGTGCTTAATGTCCGATGATAGCACTTCTGAATGTCCTAAAGAAACATTAGAACTAATGATGGAAATACATCATGTGAGGACACAAACAGAATTATCCCCAGATAAAGTTAACTGCTCAATTTATAATTAGAAATACAGTTAAAGATTGTTGCAAGGATGAAGTCAATTAATAATAATAATCTTTATTGTCACAAGTAGACTTACATTAACACTGCAATGAAGTTACTGCGAAAAGCCCCAAGTCGCCACATTCCGGCTCCTGTTCGGGTACACAGAGGGAGAATTCAGAATGTCCAAATTACCTACCAGCACATCTTTCGGGACTAGTGGGAGGAAACCAGAGCACCCGGAGGAAACCCACGCAGACACGGGGAGAACGTGCAGACTCCACAAAGACAGTGACCCAGCTGGAAATCGAACCTGGGATGCTGGTGCTGTGAAGCCACAGTGCTCACCACTGTGCTACCGTGATTTCAAAATTCAACAACATGTCAAAGTTGCTTTTATCACGAGACATTTAAATACTGCAGCACAAGCTTCATTGGTTCACTTTTATTTTGACTCTTACAAAGCAGAGCAGAGCAAAATTCTCAAAAGATCCTGTATACAGGAAAATATAATATTCTCAGTTTTTGAAATAGGATACATTAATTAGTATAGCAGAACTTTAGATTTTAGGAACAGACTCCCCAAATGCAGTTACGGTTGCAATTTTTCTCCTTTTGACCTTCCAACATCAGATACAATTTAACAATCATAGCTGGACATTATTTTCAGCTGCACTGTAAAATACAATACTACAAAGATGAGAAAACTATTTTGTGATGTTAGGTGTCTGGAAGACCCTAGACCTTCAGAATTGGGCACTAAAAGCAATCTAATGGCATTGGCACTCCATAAAAATAAAAATCAGAGATTTAACGTAATGTACCCCGTCAATTAGTTCTTACAAATATTTAACTACTCCAAGTTACTAAAACGAAAATGGGAGAGGGAGGGAAGGAGGAAGGCAAGTTTTCTTTTAAAGAAGCCAAACATAGAAAAAGCTAGAAATACTTTAAACAGCCAACAAATTTATCCAAAATGTAAATAGTTTGCAGTCTCCAGTTACGCTGTCTGACCAGCTTTATTGCTCTATCTTTATTCTGGTTTCATTTATTTGTCATTTTGTATTTTGCTTTTACTATTCAAATTCTTTTAAAAGAAAATAGTATGTGCAAATAAATTCAATACTGTTAACAATCATGCAGTCCTTGAAGACAGTGAGGGAGATCATCCAGGAAGTTCCAGTAAGGATGAAGACAGAAAGGTCATCGCGCTCAGGACAGACCAAGCCTCCACTTTTCAGCTAAAGAAAATCCAATACAAGTTATTTCACTGATTCTATTAAGCTGCAATACTCAAGTAAAATATCTGACTACTATGCTACTAGCAGGAGATCTGAACCAGAGAGAATGACTTAACACCTTACGTTTGGCATTTGTGAGGGTGGTTTTTATGGAAACTTTAAAAAATAGATTTAGAGCACCCAATCATTTTTTCCAATTAAGGGGCAATTTAGCATATCCAATCCACCTAGCCTGCACATCTTTTGGGTTGTGGGGCAAGCAAACACGGGGGGAATGCGCAAAGTCCACACAGACAGTGACCCAGGGACGGGATCAAACCAGAGTCCTCATTGTTGTGAGGCAGCGGTGAGGAACTTAGATCACAATCCCAATACTCTGATTCAAGGTCTTACTGGATTTGATGTCACTGAGAAAAAAAATCATAAATTGTGTCAAATTTGTTTTGGATGGGAAGTTAGGGTGCCTTTGCTATGATACACGAATGGCCCAACTTCAACGATGCTTTGGCCACCTGCCTTTCATTGTAGCTTTTTCCAAAAATTTGCAGGTCCTCACACATACAAAATATTTCCTTCCTGACCAGATTTAATTTTTTAAAGAATTTTAGAATACACAATTTACTTTTTCCAATTAAGGCGTAATTTAGCATGGCCAATCCATCTACCCTGCACATCTTTGGGTTGTGGGGGTGAAACCCACGCAAACACAGGGAGAATGTGCAAACTCCACACGACAGACAGTGATGGGACCAAACCTCTGATCTCGATGCTGAGGGGCAGCAATGCCAACCAATGCCCCACCAAGCTGCCCCTCTTTCTGACCAGAATTAAACAAATTTACACAGATGCAGTTACCAGTAAGGTTTGTTACAAAACAGCAATGACCACCCATTAGGCCACTTATTGAACTTTGGAGGGTTGAAAGACGCATGCTGCAGGTTAGAGACCGGTTTCATTTTGGGTAATCACAGTCTAGGATCTACTTATGCTAGATTTCCTCTCACACGGCTTCCTACGAGGACTCCACTCCCTTAGATTCAATTCTGTTGCAGTTGATCTGACCATGCCACCTTTCATACCAGTGCTGACATTCTTCTTCAATTGGGGATTTCCCTCCACCATAGGTGGCAAGATCCTCAACGATGACCTTTCCTTTCACCCCTTCCTCTACCACCAAAGTATGACAGATTTCCCCATACCATTCCCTTCCACCCTACCAATCCACATTGAATGCATCATCCTCTGCCATTCATCCCCAACATCTACCCTTCCCACAGTATCCTCCCATACAAGTTCAGGAGACTTAGAAACTGCCTTTTTACCTCCACCCGTTTCATTTAAAAACCCTCCTTCCAGTTGAAAGAGTGATTTACTTGCACTTTTCTCATTTGATGCTCAAGAAGCGGACTCCTCTACATTGGGGAGACTAGTTTGTGAGACTAATTTGCAGAACATCTGTCTTCAGTTCATGAGGGTGATCCTGAGCAACCAGTTGCCGGTCATTTAAATTATCTACTGCACTCTGATCTCTCTCTCTCTTCCTTCCTTCAGCCTCCTGTATTTCCAAAATTCAGTAAATTCAGTATAGAAACAGTACCTTATCTTTCCATTGGACACTTTATGGCCTTTTGGATTCATCACAAAGTTTGACAATTTCAGGTCATAACCTCTGCCCCAATATTTCGGACAGCATCTGTTGGTAATAATTCTGCCTTTCCCATTTACATCTCAAGACCCATTTCTCATTTCTTTATTTTCCCCATTGCCAACTGTTTTTACTTACCACCATCACTCCTTTTTTTCCATTTAACTCTCCTGCCTTCCACCTTAACAAAGGTCTTCCCTTTTATTCTTCCCCCCCCCCCCCCCCCAACCTTTGTACTTGCTTAAAACTTGCTAATTCGCTATTTTTTCTAATTTTGACAAAAGGTAAATCAACCTGAAACATTAACTCTGATTCTCTCTCCACTAGTGCTGTCTAACCCGTGAGTATTCCCAGCATTTTATATTCTTATTCCAGGGTTTTGTTTACAATAAAAATGTAAACAATTATACACCAATTGGAAATCCAACTGTCTAACTTAAATGGACACCTCATACAATGCAAAACCAAAATAATCTGCCATAACATTTCAAACTTGCCAAAACAGTCAAAATTTAATTGGAAATATAAAGTTAAAAATGCACTTGAAAATATTCAATAGATTCTGAAGGAGCTACAAAAAAGATCAATAGTCCTTTAAGTCCATCATCAGTAGCATGATCACCAGTCTTCTAAATCTATCATGGGTAGCATGCCATGAGCCAGTCAAGATCCAGTCTGCTCAGTATAAACAGAGGCACAATTACATGTTCGTAGATTGCTCCATAATGAATCTTAGAACTCTAGCTTTAACAAAGGACCCTTAAAGGATTGGGAGGGGGGGTGGAAAGTGAGCATCCCACAGGGGTAACGCATCTAGGAGGGGCCCTAGCTTGGAGGAGGGGGGGGGGGAGCAAAAAGGGGGGTTACCGGGTTGTTGCTGCAGAGTCTGAGGGGGAATGGATGGTGATGGGGGGGGTTTGGGAGGGGGGGTTTGGGAGGGGGGGTCTGCCGCCGTGTAGAGCAGGCTTGGGGGGGTTCCCTGGGCACGTGGCGGGTTGAGGAAGAGCTATGGCTGATCGGCGTAGGGGGGAGCCCCCCCACCCACACACACCCCCGGGTTCAGCTGGTCACATGGAACGTGAGGGGGCTGAATGGTCCGGTGAAGTGGTCCTGGGTCTTGGCTCACTTGAGGGGTTGGGAGCGGATGTGGCTATGCTCCAGGAGACGCACCTCAGGTTTACGGATCAAGTGAGGCTAAGAAAAAGTTGGGTGGGACAGGTGTTTCACTCGGGGCTTCATGCGAAGAACCGTGGGGTGGCAATTTTGGTCGGTAGGAGCCTGTCATTCGTTGCATCCAAAGTGCTGGCGGATAGTGCAGGTAGATATGTGATGGTGAGTGGGAGACTTCAGGGGGAGCGGGTGGTCTTGGTTAATGTTTATGCCCCCAACTGGGATGATGCGAATGCTGGGCCTGATCCCGAACCTAGAGACAGGGGGATTGATTCTGGGTGGGGACTTTAATGCGGTGCTGGATCCAGCTCTGGATTGCTCGAAGTCTAGGACGGGCAGGAGGCCGGCAGCAGCCTCAGTGCTGAGGGGGTTCATGGATCAGATGGGGGGGGGGGGGGGGGGGGGGTGGTGTTGGACCTTTGGAGGTTTTTGGAGCCGGGGGGGTAGGGAGTTCTCCTTTTTCTCCCATGCTCATAAGGCGTACTCCCGGATTTATTTTTTTTGTGCTTAGCAGGGCGCTAATCCCGAGAGTAGTGGGGGCGGAGTATTCGGTGATAGCCATTTCTGATCATGCCCCACATTTAGTGGATCTGGAGCTGGGGGAGGGGAAGGATCAGTACCCGCTGTGGAGGCTGGATGTGGGGCTTTTGGCAGAGGAGGAAATGTGCGGGCGGATCCATAGGGGCATAGAGGGGTGTCTAGAAACCAATGACAACGGGGAGGTGCATGTTGAGGTGGTTTGGGAAGCGCTAAAGGCAGTAGTCAGAGGGGAGCTGATATCTATTCGGGCGCACAGGGAGGGGGGGGGGGGGGGGGGGGGGGGGGGGGGGGGGGAGAAGAGGAGATATGCAGACACCCCGGAGGAGGGGCTTTTGAGGAAGCGGCGCAATCTCTAAGCGTAATTTGACATTTTAACCACCCGGAAGGCGGAGGCGCAGTGGAGGAGGGCGCAGGGGGCAGTATATGAGGTCAGGGAGAAGGGAAGTCAGATGTTGACTCACCAGCGCCGGAAGCGGGAGGCAGCTAGGGAAATTGGGGGAGCCACGGATGCAGGAGGGAAACTGGTGTGGGGTGGAAAGGACATCAATGGGGTGTTCAGATCCTTTTATGGGGGCTGTACCGGGCAGTGCCCCCCCAGGTAAGCAGGTGGGATGGACCGCTTTTTGGATAGGCTGGAGTTCCCAAGAGTAGGGGACGAGTGGGTGGAGGGTTTGGGGGCCCCAATCGAGTTGGAGGAGCTGGTGGAGGCGTTGGGAAGTATGCAGACAGGGAAAGCGCCGGGGCCTGATGGGTTCCCGGTGGAATTTTACAAGAAATTTTCAGATTTGCTGGACCCTCTGCTTGAGGGGACCCTGAATGAGACTAGGGAGGGGGGGGGCTCTGCCCCAACGATGTCCAGCGCAATTATCTCTGCTCCTGAAGAGGGATAAGGACTCCCTTCAGTGTGGGTCTTACAGGCCGATCTCGCTCCTTGATGTAGATGTCAAGTTGTTGGCAAAGGTGCTGTCCAGGAGGGTGGAGGATGTGGTCCCGACGGTGATTCAGGAGGATCAAACGGGGTTTGTAAAGGGGAGACAACTGAATGCCAACGTGCGGAGGCTCCTTAATGTCATGATGATGGCACCAGCTGCTGGGGAGTCAGAAATAGTGGCGTCCAGGGATGCGGAGAAAGCTTTTGGTAGGGTGGAGTGGAGTTACCTGTGGGAGGTGTTGCGGAGGTTTGGGTTTGGTGAGGGGTTCATCAGCTGGGTGAGGTTGCTGTACAGCTCCCCGGTGGCGAGTGGGAGGAGGTCGGCGGACTTTCGGCTTTCCAGGGGGACGAGGCAGGGGTGCCCCTTGTCTCCCCTGCTCTTCGCGTTAGCGATTGAGCCCCTGGCCATGGCGCTGAGGGACTCGAAGAGTTTGGGGGGGGGGGGGGGGGGGGGGGGGGGGGCACCGGTTGTCACTGTACGCAGATGATCTGCTGTTGTATGTCGCGGATCCGGCTGAGGGGATGTCAGAGGTGCTGAAGATACTTGAGGAGTTTGGGGACTTTTCGGGCTATAAGCTCAATGTGGGGGAAAGTGAGCTGTTTGTCCTGAACCCGGGGGATCAGGAGAGGGAGATAGGTGAACTCCCGTTGAAGAGGGCCGAGAGGAGCTTTAGGTATCTTGGGGTCCAGGTGGCTAGGACCTGGGGGGCCATACATGGGTTTAACTTTTCGAGACTGGTGGGGTAGATGGAAGAGGAGTTTAGGAGGTGGGACGCGCTACCGCTTTCGTTGACGGGCAGGGTCCAGTCGATTAAGATGACGGTGCTCCCGAGGTTTTTGTTTCTTTTCCAGTGCCTCCCCATATTGATCCCAAAGGCTTTTTTCAGAAGGGTTAATAAGTCGATTCTGGGGTTCGTGTGGGCGCGGAAGGCCCGAGAGTAAGGAGGGTATTTTTGGAGCGAAGAAGGGAGGTAGGGGGCTTGGCACTGCCCTACCTGTGTGGATATTATTGGGCGGCAAACGTGGCGATGATTCTCAGGTGGGTGACGGAAGGGGAGGGTTACGCATGGAAGAGATTGGAGGTGGCGTCCTGTGCAGGTACGAGTCTGGAGGCTTTGATGACGGCCCCACTTCCACTCCCCCCGGCAAAGTACTCCACGAGTCCGGTGGTGGTTGCGTCCCTTAAAATCTGGGGACAGTGGAGGCGGCATAGGGGGAAGTGAAGGCCTCAGTTTGGGCCCCGATACGGGGCAATCACCGTTTTGCACCGGGGAGAACGGTTGGGGGATTTGGGAGTTGGCACGGGGCAGGCATCAGACATTTTGGGGACCTCTTCCTGGATGGGAAGTTCGCGACTCTGGAGGAGCTGGTGGGGAAGTGGAACCTCCCCCCTGGGAACTCTTTTAGGTATATGCATGTCAGGGACTTTGTTAAGAGGCAGGTGGTGGAGTTTCCGCGGCTGCCGCCAAGGGGGGTGCAAGATAGGGTGCTTTCGGGGACGTGGGTCGGTGAAGGAAAGATCTCGGCTATTTACCAGCTGATGCAGGAGGAGGCCTCAGTAGAAGAGCTCAAAGCGAAGTGGGAGGAAGAGCTAGGGGAAGAGATTGAAGATGGAACGTGGTCGGACGCCCTGGAGAGGGTGAATCCTCCTCCTCTTGCGCACGGCTCAGCCTATTTCAGCTGAAGATGCTGCATAGGGCTCACATGGCAGGGGCAAGGATGAGCCGGTTCTTTTGGGGGGGGGAGAGGAGGACAGGTGCAGGAGGTGTTCGGGAGGCCCGGCGAACCACACCCATATATGATCTGAGCTTGTCCGGCCTTGGAGAGGTTTTGGAAGAGGGTGGCGGGGACTTTGTCGGAAGTGGTCGGGTCTAGAGTCAAGCCGGGCGATCTTTGGGATAGCTTCGGAGCCGGGAGTGCAGGAGGCGAGAGAGGCCGGCATTCTGGCCTTTGCGTTTCTAGTAGCCCAGCGCACGATTCTGTTACAGTGGAGGGAATCGCGGCCCCAGAGTTCGGAGGCCTGGATCAATGACATGGCTGGGTTCATCAAGTTGGAGAGGATGAAGTTTGCCTTGAGGGGGTCGGTACAGGGGTTCTTTCGGCGTTGGCAGCCCTTTCTCGACTTCCTGGCGAAGGGGTAGAGAATGGTCGGTCTCAGCAGCAACTTGGGGGGGGTGGTTGGGGATGGTTAGGGGGTTTGTTTTTGCGGCGGTGGGTTTGCTATGTTGTTATTTTCTTCTTTCTTGTATTGCTGTTGGTTTTTTGTTATTATTTATTTTGGGGGGGCGAGTTCTTTTCTTGTGTTGGTATGGAAACACGCCTTGTTTGTTTTAAATTGTGGGGAGAAAATTCGTTATTGAAAAACTTGAATAAAAATTATTTTAAAAAACAAAAAACAAGCCCTCAGCAGTAATTCATACTCACCATTCCATCCATTTAGCTATTATAAAAGGATTATTTTCAGACCAGTGTATTATGCTCACTTTGTGGGCCACCAGTTATCCATAATTCTCAAAAGCAAAATGTTTAAGGGCAGAAAAACATGAGATGAGTGTGCTGAAGAATAGGCATAAATATTCAAAGTAAAACCCTTGACAAAGAAAGAATATTAGTTTGCAGTATGACCGATTTCTCAATCATTTAGGTACATTATTTAAAATGAAGAGATTTGATGAATTGTAAACAGACAAAGAGTAGTCAAATTGTGAGAAGAATGAGTCATAAAAGGGAACAGCTCAACGTTGAAAAATTCTGTACCTTTTGAGATAGCCCGAGCAGAAAATAGAAAAAGAGAAAAAAGTCATAATTTTGGCTGGATATGATTAAAATGATGATTTTATACATTTAAAATTTACTGAGCTGAATTTCTCTCAAAATATGCATGATTCTACTTAATAATGCAGCATTTAACAGTATTTTCCCCACAGATCGACTCACTTTACTTTATCTGTAACATTTAGGGTAAGGAAATTGAAGAGTTACCCATTTTCAACTGAAATTGACAGGTTTAGAAGATGCCAGAACGCAAGACAAAGTTCAAATCATTTGTGCTCTGAATATATCAAATGGATTGATTTCTGTAAGAGTCCCCACTCCATCATTTACTTGTTAAAAAAAAAGTTTTTCCTTTTAATCACATATATGTTCAATGTGAATGATTAGATTGAGATGACAACATAAGCCGAACGTAATGCTAGCAATTGCTTTTGGCCAGAGTGAACATGGTTTGATAGATTACACTCATGAATCATATAGAATTTACAGTGCAGGAGGCCATTTGGCCCATCGTGTCTACACCGGCCCCTGAAAGAGCACCCTATCTAAGCCCTCACCTCCAACCAGCAACCCCACCTAACTTTTGGGCGCTACAGAGCAATTTAGCATGACCAATTCACCTAATCTGAGAGAGCAAATCAGTTTAGCTACTTTGTAACAATGGGCGGCATTCTCCCCTACCCGGCGTGACGGAGGGTCCCGGCGTAGGGGAGTGGCGCCAACCACTCAGGGGTCGCACCTCCCCAAAGGTGGGGAATTCTCCCCACCTTTGGGGGCCAGCCCCGCGCCGGAGCGGTTGCCACCAGAAGACCGGCGCAAAAAACCGGCGCCCCCGGCAGCGGGGCTGGGCGAAAGGCTTTCGCCGGTCCGCGCATGCGCCGGCAGTGACGTCAGCGGCAGCTGGCCACTGACGTCACTGCCGGCGCATGCGCGATGTGGAGTTCTCTTCCGCTTCCGCCATGGCGGAGGCCGTGGCGGACGCGGAAGAAAATAGGGCAGGCAGGGCACTGGCCCGGAGTCTGAGCGGGGGGCTCCGATCGCGGGCCAGGCCACCGTGGGGGCACCCCCCCAGGGTTCGATCACCCCCCGCCCCCCCCCAGGACCCCGGGGGCCTGCTCGCGCCGCTGAGCCCGCCGTTCCAGAGGTGGTTTAAACCTCGGCGGCGGGAGAGGCCTCCCAGCAGCGGGACTTCGGCCCATCCGGGCCGGAGAATCACCTGAATCACGGAGACCCTGCTGGGGTCGGAGAATTTCGCCCCAGATATGCATTAAGATTGTGACTCATTTACATAATTTAGTGTACCAATTGAAAAATACAGGTTACCTAGTTTGATTTGGAACTGGTTGGGAATCGAACAACCGGTAAATCAAGTTATTTTAACCTCCGAAAAAGGTTGGGACATATTAAAATAACAGCAAACGGTCAAAATAACAGCCTGTAACAACAACCAGACTTGCTGAAGTATCAGGTGCCATCTGTAGCAAAGAAACTTATTGGTTTGAAAATCTTGCAACAATAAAGCTAAAGTCAAGGGAATGAATTATCAGCTATCCAAATTATATGTAAGCAAATGTTTTGGGTCACAGTTCCCAGAATCAAATGTAATATTCTCGATTAATCTACCTGTCAAAAATGAAATGTATTAAATTTGTCACCATTAGTAATGGATTAAACAAATATAACCAGGTCCTTACATGCAGCTCCACTGAATGCAGCTAGAATAGTAGAGTAAACAACATCAGGAGGCTGTGTGGCATCAACAGCTGTATGCAGGCCTCTCTTTTGGTAATAAGAAATCAGAGGTTGAGTTTGGGTATGGTAAGCAGTCAGGCGCGATTTTAACGTTTCTTCATTATCATCTGAGCGTTTTATCAAAGGTTCACCGGTTACCTTAGAATAGAAACAAAAAAAATGCAAATGAGACAGAAGAAACCACTTGACTTAAAATAACAATTCTAATTTTCAACCTCTAATGTATAATTCAGACTATGTTTGGGGTGTAAGAGAGGGAATATCACCTTTCTTTCACGATCTGCAGGTCATTAAAATAAATCTTTACAAAGGTAAAGAATTTGAGTCAAAGGCCCAAGAATAGGTTCAGAGGATGACTAAGATGATTAAAACCCGATTTTAAAATCCTTAGCCAACACAGAAGAGTCTCAAAGCATAGACATGAGACAGTCATGATTGAACTATTAATGATAATTGGGCTGGCACTTAAACATCCAAGGATATACAACCTATCGAAAAGACAGGGAGGTGGGCCGAGGGGGTGGGGTTGCCTTGTTAGTTAAGAACAAAATTAAATCTATGGCACTAAACGACATCGGGTCGGATGATGTGGAGTCTGTGTGGGTAGAATTGAGGAACCACAAAGGCAAAAAAACCATAATGGGAGTTATGTACAGACCTCCTAACAGTAGTCAGGACCAGGGGCGCAACATGTACCGGGAAATAAAAAAGGCATGTCAGAAAGGCACGGTCACGGTGATCATGGGGGACTTCAATATGCAGGTGGATTGGGTAAATAACGTAGCCAGTGGATCCAAAGAAAAGGAATTCATGGAATGCTTACAAGATGGCTTTTTGGAACAGCTTGTCATGGAGCCCACAAGGGAGCAGGCTATTCTGGACCTAGTGCTATGTAATGAACCAGACTTTATAAAAGATCTTAAAGTAAGGGAACACTTAGGAAGCAGCGATCATAATATGGTTGAGTTCAGTCTGCAGTTTGAAAGAGAGAAGGCAAAATCGGATGTAATGGTTAAATAAAGGTAATTACGAGGGCATGAGAGAGGAACTGGCGAAAATCGACTGGAAGCAGACCCTAGTGGGGAAGACAGTAGAGCAAAAATGGCAGGAGTTTGTATGCATAATTGAGGACACTGTACAGAGGTTCATCCCCAAGAAAAGAAAGATTATCCGGGGAGGGATTAGACAGCCATGGCTGACAAAGGAGGTCAGGAAATGTATCAAAGAAAAAGAGAGATCCTATAAAGTGGCCAAAAGCACTGGGAAATCAGAAGATTGGGAAGGCTACAAAAACAAAGAGAGGTTAACAAAGAGACAAATAAGGAAGGAGAGGATCAAATATGAAGGCAGGCTAGCCAGTAATATAAGAAATGATAGTAAAAGTTTCTTTCAATACATAAGAAACAAACGACAGGCCAAAGTAGACATTGGGCCAATTCAAACTGATTCCGGAAGGCTAGTGATGGGAGACGAGGAAATGGCTGGAGAACTTAATAAGTACTTTGCGTCTGTCTTCACAGCGGAAGACATGAGTAATATCCCAAAAATTATAAAGGGTCAGGGGGCTGAGTTGAGTATGGTTGCCATTACAAAAGAGATGGTGCTAAAAAAGCTAAAAGGTCTTAAAATTGGCAAATCTCCTGGCCCCGATGGGCTACATCCTAGAGTTCTGAGGGAGATGGCTGAAGAAATAGCGGAAGCGTTGGTTGAGATCTTTCAAAAATCACCGGAGTCAGGGAAAGTCCCGGACGATTGGAAGATCGCTGTTGTAACCCCCTTGTTCAAGAAAGGATCAAGACAAAAGATGGAAAATTATAGGCCAATTAGCCTAATCTCGGTTGTTGGTAAAATTCTAGAATCGATCGTTAAGGATGAGATTTCTAAATTCTTGGAAGAGCAGGGTCGGATTAGAACAAGTCAACATGGATTTAGTAAGGGGAGGTCGTGCCTGACGAACCTGTTAGAATTCTTTGAGGAGGTGACAAGTAGGTTAGACCAGGGAAACCCAGTGGATGTGGTCTGTCTGGATTTCCAAAAGGCCTTTGATAAGGTGCCACACAGGAGGCTGCTGAGTAAGGTGAGGGCCCATGGTGTTAGAGGTGAGCTACTGGCATGGGTTGAGGATTGGCTGTCTGACAGAAGGCAGAGAGTTGGGATAAAAGGTTCTTTTTCGGAATGGCAGCCGGTGACCAGCGGTGTCCCATAGGGTTCAGTGTTGGGGCCGCAGCTGTTCACCATATATATTAATGATCTGGATGAAGGGACTGGGGGCATTCTAGCGAAGTTTGCCGATGATACAAAGTTAGGTGGTCAGGCAGGTAGTGCTGAGGAAGTGGGGAGGCTGCAGAAGGATCTAGACAGTTTGGGAGAGTGGTGCAGGAAATGGCTGATGCAATTCAACGTGAGAAAATGTGAGGTCTTGCACTTTGGAAAAAAGAATCCAAGCATAGACTACTTTCTAAACGGTGAGAAAATTCATAATGCCAAAGTACAAAGGGATCTGGGAGTGCTAGTCGAGGATTCCCTAAAGGTAAACATGCAGGTTGAATCTGTGATTAAGAAAGCGAATGCAATGTTGTCATTTATCTCAAGAGGGTTGGAATATAAAAGCAGCGATGTGCTACTGAGCCTTTATAAGGCTCTGGTTAGGCCCCATTTGGAGTACTGTGTCCAGTTTTGGGCCCCACATCTCAGGAAGGATATACTGGCACTGGAGCGTGTCCAGCGGAGATTCACACGGATGATCCCTGGAATGGCGGGTCTAACATATGAGGAACGGCTGAGGATCCTGGGATTGTATTCATTGGAGTTTAGAAGGTTAAGGGGAGATCTAATAGAAACTTACAAGATAATACATGGCTTAGAAAGGGTGGACGCAAAGAAACTGTTTCCGTTAGGCGAGGAGATGAGGACCCGTGGGCACAGCCTTAGAATTAGAGGGGGTAAATTCAGATCAGAAATGCGGAGACATTTCTTCAGCCAGAGTGGTGGGCCTGTGGAATTCATTGCCGCGGAGTGCAGTGGAGGCCGGGACGCTAAATGGCTTCAAGGCAGAGATAGATAAATTCTTGATGACGCGAGGAATTAAGGGCTACGGGGAGAATGCTGGTGGGTGGAGTTGAAATGCCCATCAGCCATAATTGAATGGCGGAGTGGACTCGATGGGCCGAATGGCCTTACTTCCACTCCTATGTCTTATGGTCTTATGGGCTAAATTGTGTGGATCTGGATGTAAACAAAATAAATTAGTGAGAATTAGGGAATTGTGTATAAGCGTTAGGAGGTTTATTTTTTCCCCCAGAGAATTACTTACTTTTGTTGTTAGAGTGGGGAATGCAATTTTAAAACTTTCAAGGGGAGAAGACAAAATCCCTGGAGAAGATTGCTAATGGGATGTTGAGCAATACTCAAGGGCTCCCCTGGAGCCCATTTTTGATTGTCTTTAAAGGTTAAGGTTACATAGGAATTTTCCAGAGTTCCTTTTTTGGTTCAATTGATTAGGCGGCAGGGGACACATTTTGGGAATCATGTTGCTCAGCTGCAATACCGACAAATAGCATCAGCAGTGTGTACCATCCACAAGATGCACTGCAGGAATTCACTACGGCTCCTTCGACAGGAGACCATGTTGTTGACCATCCAACCTGAGTCACAGGACCAAGATGCTTTCTACAAAGTCTGAATCCTCAACATATTGGTAGTGAAATCCATACCACCTACAGCTACCAATAACAAGGGCTCAATAACTTCCATCTTTTTGATGTCTTTTGTTAAGAACCCTGCTGACGTTACCTGCACGTGTCTCAAACCCCTGTGAGATAGCTTGAAACACTTCCTTACATTATTCTAAACAAATATACACCACTAAGAACCACAATGTCCAACTCGGTGAGGAACCAGTCCAGTCTTTTTTTTTTTAAATTATTTTTATTCAGATTTTTATCAAAATATTTTTGCATCTCCATTGACATTTAACACAAGGTAAATGGTCACACACACACACACACTGCTGCTGACATTTTAGTGCTCTCCTAGAAAGTAGAGGAACGGCTGCCACCTCCGGGAGAACCATGGACCCTCTCAAGGCAAAGTTTATTTTCTCGAGACTGAGAAACCCAGCCATGTCACTAACCCAGGTCTCTACACTCAGGGGCTTCGAGTCCCTCCACATTAAAAGGATCCGTCTCCGGGCTACCAGGAGGCAACGGCTAATACGTCAGCCTCTTTCACTTCCTGAACTCCCGAATCGTCTGACACACCAAAGATCGCTATCTCTGGACTCGGCACCACCCACGTGTCTAGGATCTTGGACGCTGCCTTAGTGAATCCCTGCCAGAATCCTTTTAAGAGCCGGACATGCCCAAAACATGTGGGCTTCCCGCACACCTCGCACATCTGTCCTCAACCCCAAAGAACTTGCTCATTCTCGTTGCTGTCATGTGCGCCTGGTGGGCCACCTTAAACTGGATTAAGCTAAGCCTGGCACATGATGAAGAGGAATTAACCCTGTTTAGGGCATCCGTCCACAGGCCCGCATCCAGCTCCCTGCCTAGCTCCTCCTCCCACTTGCCCTCAAGTTCCCCCACTGGGGCTTCCTCCGCCTCCTGTAATTCTTGATAGATGTCCGACACCTGCCCCTCCCCATCACAGGTGCCGGAGACCACCCTATCTCGTAAACTAGGGGTTAGCAATGGAAATGCCACCACCTGTTTTTTTTTTTTACAAAGGCGCGTATCTGAAGGTAACTGAAGGCATTTCCAGGGAGCAAATTAAATTTCTCCTCCAGCACTTTCAAGCTGGGAAAAGTCCCATCTATGAACAGGTCCCCCATCCTTTTAATGCCTGCCCTATGCCAGCTTTGAAACCCTCCGTCTATCGTGCCCAGGACAAATCTGTGATTGTTGCGTATCAGGGTCCAAATTGAGGCTCCCTCCACCCCCGTGTCTTCTCCACTGACCCCAGATCCTTAGTGCCGCCACCACCGGACAGGAGTAGCATGCCGGCGAGAACGGCAGAGGTGCCGTTACGAGTGCCCCTAAGCTGGTGCCTTTGCAGAGGCTGCCTCTAACCGCTCCCACGTCGACCCCTCCCCCAATATCCTTCCTAATCATGGCTATATTAGCCACCCAATAGTAGCTGCACCCCCCACTGCACTCTAAATACAGTCTCTTTACTCGCGGGGTCTAATTTGCACACACAAATCCCGAAATGATCTTGTTCACCCGCTTAAAGAAGGACTTAGGGATGAAGATGGGAAGGCACTGGAAGACAAACAAAAATCTGGGGAGGACCTTCATCTTAACGGTCTGCACCCGCCCCGCTAGAGAAAGCTGGAGCATGCCCCACCTTTTAAAGTCCCCCTCCATCTGCTCTACCAGCCAGGCTAAGTTAAGCCTGTGGAGGGCATCCCAGTTCCAGGCCACCTGTATACCTAGGTACCGAAAGCTGCTCTTCACCACCTTAAGTGGCAGCTCTCCCAGTCTCTTCTCCTACCCTTTAGCTTGGATCATAAACATCTCTCTTTTCTTCTCTTTTAATTTGTACCCCGGAAAATTGTTGAAGCCCCTCAAAATCTGCATGACCTCCCCCATCCCCTTGAGTGGGTCCAAAATATACAGGAGCAGATCATCCGCATAAAGCGAGACCCGATGCTCCTCCTCTCCCCGAACCAACCCCTGCCAGTTCTTTGAAGCCCGCAGCGCTATGGCCACGGCTCTATTGCAAGGGCGAACAACAGCTGGGAGAGGGGGCACCGCACCCCTGCATCGTCCCTCGATGGAGACCAAAATATTCCGACCTCACGCTGTTCGTGCATACACTTGCTACGGGGGCCTTATAAAGTAGTTGGGCCCACCCTATGAATCCCTCATCGAATCCAAACCGTCTTTGCATTTCCCACAGGTACTCCCATTCCACCCGGTCAAAGGCTTTCTCTGCATCCATTGCAGCCACTATTTCTGCCTCCCCTCCTTCTGAGGGCATCATAATTTTAGGAGCCTCCGTATATTGGAGTTCAGTTGCTACCGCGGTCGTTTTAGTAGGCTCCATAGCTCAGTGATTAGTGCACTAGTCTCGCGAACCAGGGGTCGTGAGTTCAATTCTCGCAGGAGCCTCGGTTTAAATTTAGCTGCTGTTCGAAAGTTGGGTGGCAAAGTAAGCTTTGGGGAAGAGACTCAAGAGAGACACAGGCAGATCGTTAGTTGAGGGGATAACAAGCTGACTGGAAGTGGGGGCAATATCTGAAAAGCTGCCTGCCCTTAACGAAGCCTGGCTGATCCTCCCCTATCACCCCTGGGACACAGTCCTCAATTCTAGCGGCCAAGATCTTGGCCAGCAATTTGGCATCCATGTTCAAGAGCGATATTGGTCTATAGGACCCACATGGTAGCGGATCTTTCTCCCGTTTAAGAGTGAAATCGAAGCCTGTGACATTGTTAGGGGGAGGGTCCCTCTTTCTTTAGCCTCGTTGAAGGTCCTTAGCAGGAGTGGACTCAACGGTTACGATAATTTCTTGTAAAATTCTACAGGATAGCCGTCTGGCTATGGATGTTATTGAGCCCTTGTTATTGGTAGCTGTAGGTGGTCTGGATATCCAGGGTTCCGAATAGACACAGAGATCCATTGACAATTAATAGAATGTTTATTAAAATAAGAGAAATAAACTCAATAATAGAGAATGGCACAGATAGCACAGTGGTTAGCACTATGGCTTTACAGCACCAAGGTCCCAGGTTCGATTCCCGGCTTAGGTCACTGTCTGTGCGTAGTCTGCACATTCTCCCCATGTCTGTGTGGGTTTCCTCCGAGTGCTCCGATTTCCTCATAGGTCCCGAAAGATGTGCTATTAGGTAATTTAGACATTCTGAATTCTCCCTCTGTGTACCCGAACAGGCGTCAGGCTAGGTAACACAGTTTCACAGTAACTTTATTGCAGAGTTAATGTAAGCCTACTTGTGACAATAAACATCATTTATGACCTTGATTGTCATCACAGTTCAATTCATTGCACGATGTCAAAAAATGGTTGAGGCATTGGATACTGCAATGGCTACAGGCCCTGACAGTATTCCTGAGATTTGTGCTCCAGAACTCACCGCGCACTGAGACAAGCTGTTCCAGTACACCTACCATTGGCATCTACCCGGTAACGTGGAAAAGTGCCCACATCTGTCTTGTCCACAAGAAACAGAACTAATCCACTTGGTCAATTATCACTCCATCAGTCTACCTTTGATCATCAGCAGAGTGATATAGGGGTCACAAACAGTGTTATCTATTGGCACTTGCTTAGCAATAACCTGCTCATTGATGTTCAATTTGCATTCAGCCAGGATCACTCAGCTCCTGACCTCATTAAAGGCTTGGTTCAAATATGGACAAAAGAACTTAACACAATGGAAAGTGAGTGTGACTGGCCTTGACATCAAGGCAACATTTTCTTTTTTAAATTTAGAGTACCCAATTTAGTGTGGCCAACCCACCTATCCTATACATTTTTGGGTTGTGGGATGAAACCCACGCAAACATGGGGAGAATGTGCAAACTCCACGTGGACAGTGACCCAGAGCCGGGATCGAACCTGGGATCTCGGCACTGTGAGGCAGCAATGCTAACTACTGCGCACCATGCTGCGCTCTCAAGGCATTATTTGACGAAGTGTAGCATCAAGGAGCCCAAGCAAAACTGGAGTTTATGGTAATCTGGGGGAATACTCTCCGCTGGCTGGAGTCATACTTGGTACAAAGAAAGACAGATATGGTTGTTGGTGGTCAATAATTCTCAGTTCCAGCACATCATTGCAGGTGTTTCTCAAGGTGTGTCCTAGGCCCAACCATCTTCAACTGGAGTATTGTGCTCAGTTCTGGACACCGCACTTTCGAGAGGATATAAAGGGATTGGAGAAGCTGTAAAAAGGATCAAAGAGAATGCTCCCAGGGAGGAGGAACTACAGTTACATTGAGAGATGCTGGGACTGTTCTCCTTCCAGAAAAGAAGGTTGAGAGATTTAATAGAGGTGTTCAAAATCATGAGTGGCATAGACAGAGTGGATAGTCAGAGACTTTTTCCCAGGGACTAGGGGACAATTACAAGGGGGCATAGGTTTAAGATGCTACGGGCAAGGTTTTGAGATGTACGAGGCAAGTTTTGTTTTTAAACAGAGGGTAGTGGGAGCCTGGAACTCGCTGCCGCAGGTGGTGGTGGAAGCAGGGACGGTAGTGACATTTAAGGGGCAGCTTGACAAATACATGAACAGGATAGGAATAGTGGGATACGGACCTCGGATGTGTAGAAGATTTTAGTTTAGACGGGCAGCATGGTCGGCACAGGCTTGGACAGCTGAAGGGCCTGTTCCTGTGCTGTACTTTTCTTTGTTCTTTGTTTTGCTTGATCAATGACTTTCTACGGTCAGAACTGGGGATGGAATGCTTCAGTATCTGAGGAGTCCATGTTCAAATGCAGCAAGACCTAGATCCAGGCTTGGGTTGATAAGTGGCAAGTTACATTCATGGCAAGTTACATTCATGCCACGATACATTCGTGCCACATAAAGGGCAGGAAATCACCATCCCCATCAAGAGGAAATCCAACTATTGCCCCTTGACATTCAATGACACTACCAATACTGAATTCCTCAACATCAACATTCTAGGCGTTACCATTGACCATACTGAACTGGCCATATAAATGCTGTGACTACAAGAGCAGGTCAGAGGCTAAGAATCTTGTGGCGGGTAATTCACCCGACTCCCCAAAGCCTGTCCACCAGTTATGAAGGCATTCACCGAGGCCACTTGTCTAGACGAGTGCAGCTCCAGAAACACTTAAAAGCTTGACAAAGACCAGGTCGAAAAGGCTTGACAAAATCCGGGACAAAGAAGCTTGCTTGATTGGCACCCCTTCGACAAATATTCATTTTCTCCACCACCGACACAGTGGCATCAGTGCGTACCCTCTACAAAATGCACTGCGGAAACTCGCCAAGGCTCCTTAGGCTTTGCTGTCCAAACTCGCAGCCACTACCATCTAGAAGGACAAGGACAGCAGACATATGGGAACACTACCACCTGGAAGCTCCCCTCCAAGTGTTAATACAAGCACTCACCAACTGTCTTGGAAATATATCACCACAACTTCATGGTCGCTGGGTCAAAATCCTGGAACACTCTCCCTAACAGCGCTCTGAGTACTTAAACCACAGGGACTGCAGCAATTCAAAAAAGTAGCTCACCACCACGTACTCAAAAGAAATTAGGGATGGGCAATAAACGCTAGTCTTAAAAACATGCTCAGACAGTTTTGCAGGGTAGTACTAATTATACTTACTAACTAACTAATCTAGTAGATCCTCTTGTTATGGGCCAGGTTAAGAGAACCCAAGTACATGGAGTTCACCTGACCCACAGCTTTTAATAGATTGTGGTATGGGGAGCACACGGCCCACTCTACAGGTGTGGTACAGCAGAAATGGAAAAGTATTTTTTAAAGCAAAACAATGTTTATTCTATGAACTCAAGTTAACCTTTTTAAAACATACAGTGAACATCTTAGCAACCATCAATTCAAATACAACCCCCAAAGAATGCAACACTAAGTAATCCTTTAAGCTTTCCTTTTAACATCCATAAGACTTTAAAAAAAAACCTTTCAACAGAAGCACATTAGGTTTACATTCACTACGGAGAACATTTATAATTCTGAATTCACCAAATCATCAAGAGATAGTCTTTTTATGGCAGAGAGATCCACAGTACACCTGCTCTGTCTGGTTTCAGCTCCAACACTGAAAATGAAACTAAAACACACCCTGCAGCAAAGAGCCTAAAACAAAAGTAAAAAGCTGACAGACAGCCCAGCTCCACCCACTCTCTGACATCACTGCAGTAGTAAACACCCATTTCTTAAAAGGTATTCTCACTGCAGATATTTATATACACACCCATTTATAAACACACATTTCCTAAAGGTACTCTCACATGGCACTCTTCCCTTTCCCAGCCACCTTTCATCTTCTAATGAGGTGGTGTGGGCCTGGTGCAGCAGGGATTGAATAGTTATGGGCATTGTGGCCTCAACGTTTGTCTAAAACATTGGTTTGATAACTGTTAGAAAGACACAAATTGATCCTTGGTCCCTATCTTTTTTGCCTAGATCTGAATTCATGCATTTCTGGGACTTCCTCATTGCAATCAAAATGGGAAAGGGACTACTAAATCCAATAATCTTTTCAATAAGAAACAAATCTTTCTGCAAACTGTTACAGCAGAGCATTTCTGGAAAGACCATATGCTTTTCTTGAGATTTCTTCATGTCGTCAATTGCAGCTAGGTTCCAATTTCTGTACCCAGTACTGGGTTAATTAGAGGATGCCCATCTTCATTTTAGCTTTTACCAGCTATTTCACAAACTATTCCCATAAGCAAACACTTGCTCCTTACAAACTAAAGTGTGACCATCTCTGCTATTGCAATGTCGCTCAAGGTTGAAAAGAAACTCACATTACTACAGTTAGCTACCAGAACGGTTACAAATCCTCATATTCTTCAAGTTTTAATAGAAGAAACCAAATCTTCCGATCAGACTATGAGAATTGGGCTATAAACTAAAAGTCAAGTTTAGTATCCAAATGTCAGTACAGCAGATTGAATCTGATCACAGGCTTTTAAACTTGAATTACCCTTGGTGCAAAAATAGCAGGGTATAATAGTTAATTTTCAATATTGTACCCATAGCATCATAATTTGTATATAAGCAATGTTTATTTCAATCACCAGAACCCTTCATGAGTTGCTCTGGAAGATGTTTGTGAACAAAGGGGGTTATAATCATCAACATTCATATTTGTAATATTTCACACTGAAGTTACTGATGTGAGATATTTCGATTTAGTCTAGTGTTCATTGCCAAGGGAAAGAAAAAAAAAGAGGTGCAGGAAGTTCCTTTTAATCTCTCAGGTAAAGATGTAATGATAGCCATACATTGTGGATGTGGTATCACTAGTAGAGGATTTTTAAGCAGTTCAGATTGTGTGTATTAAGGCTCTTTGTTTTTTTTTAAGTATGGAGTGGGAAGTGCCAATCTACCCACTTGAACATAGAACATAGAACAGTACAGCACAGAACAGGCCCTTCGGCCCTCAATGTTGTGCCGAGCCATGATCACCCTACTCAAACCCACGTATCCACCCTAAACCCGTAACCCAACAACCCCCCCCCAATGTTGTGCCGAACCATGATCACCCTACTCAAACCCACGTATCCACCCTATACCCGTAACCCAACAACCCCCCCCCCTAACCTTACATTTATTAGGATACTACGGGCAATTTAGCATGGCCAATCCACCTAACCCGCACATCTTTGGACTGTGGGAGGAAACCGGAGCACCCGGAGGAAACCCACGCACACAGGGGGAGGATGTGCAGACTCCACACAGACAGTGACCCAGCCGGGAATCGAACCTGGGACCCTGGAGCTGTGAAGCATTTATGCTAACCACCATGCACCTAGAGGTTCTCAATGAGGGGGAATTGGAGTTACTTAAGTGGTACATCATGAGAAATACACAAATGCATAAAGACAATTTAAATTTGATAAATATATACACCAGTACCCAAGTACCATGTACACCTGAAACAGCAGGAATTTATATGGTAATTGTAGGTGAGTCAGAAGCCAACTGAGGTAGCTACACCCACTATTTCTTTATTTGAACATTTGTTTTTTTAAGACATGTTGAGTCTGTAGAATGATAAAAACTGCCTTTTGGAAGAAATGCCGTACTCTTGTTTTTACACCAGTAAGATGCAAACGTAAAGTTTGAGTTTTGAGGAATACTTAAATACTTACCATAGAACCATAGAATTTACAGTGCAGAAGGAGATCATTCGGCCCATCAAGTCTGCACCAGCCCTTGGAAAGAACACCCTACTTAAGCCTCCACCCTATCCCAGTAACCCAGCAACCCCACCCAACCTTTTGGACACTAACAGGCAACTTAACATGGAGAAGCCACCTAACCTGCACATTTTTGGACTGCTAATTTGGAATTATTCTTGCTGATTAAACAAAGATCATTTAAATCTTATGATAATTCCTAATACATACATCATCTTTCATTGGTGTTTTGGGTGGGTTGTACAGTTCATGGTAACTGCGTCCACTGGCCTGGTGAATCAATCTGCAAAAAAAAAAGGTTGCAACAGTACTTACCTCAAAATTCTATGCAGTACTCAATGCAGTTAGTATTTGGTACTTCCATTAAAAAAACACAATCATTTTCACTGGAGAATAAATGCTTCACATCAGTGCATTTAACTGTCAGGAAACATGAAGTAAGCCTACAGTATCAACACTATCAAGTTCTGTAGTGAAACAGGGATTTTACACTAAATAAGGCAAGATGGTGGGGAGGATGGATTCAAGTCCGCTCCCGAGTTGGACCAAGCCCACCACACACTCGGCAGTGGCCTCATTCTGAGGATCCACTGCGTGTGATAGTGAAGTTTCATAGCCTCAAAGAGAAAGAGCGGGTTCAAAGATGGGCAAGTGGGCATCATGGTTTCAAATGGGAAGGCCACGCCATCAGGTTTTACCAAGACATGGGAGCTGAACTGGCGAAGAGGATGATTGCATGCAAACAGTCATGGCCGTCCTGTACAAAAGTGAGTCCGATACGGTGTGGGTGAACCAGGCGGGGTTAAGAGTGACTTGAGGGAAATGGCCATTTATTTGATGCACAGGGCGGCATGGTGACACAGTGGTTAGCACTGCTGCCTCACAGCACCAAGGACCTGGGCTCAATTCCACCCTAGGAGGAGTTTGCACTTTCCCCCCGTATCTGCATAGATTGCCCCTGGGTGCTCCGGTTTCGTCCCACAGTGCAAAGATGTGAAGGTTAGGTGGATTGACCATGCTAAATTACCCCTTAGTGTCCAAGAAGGTTAGATGGGGTTGCTGAGTCACGGGGATAGGACAAGGATAGGACCTAGGTAGGGTGCTCTTTCAGAGGGTCGGTGCAGACTCGATTGGCCAATGGCCTCCTAACTGCACTGTAGTGATTCAATGAGAGACCAACTCCTTTGTAAGGAAACAGGGTTAGGCGGAGTGTGATTTAATTTTTTGAATGTTGGGGACGATCACATTGAATTGTTTGTTATTTTTTGTTTGTTATTTACAGCACAGGAGGACCATTCAGGCCATCGTGTCTGCCCCGGCTCCCAAAAGAGCAACCTAGCTAGGCCAATTCCCCACCCCTCTAAATTAATCACTTTCAAATATATATTCAGCTCTCTTTTGAAACTTCCTATGGAATCCACCTCCACCACTTTCCAAGACAGCGCATTCCAAAACCCAACAACTCTCCGAGTAAAGAGGTTTCTCCTCAACTCTCTCCTAGCTCTCTTGCTGACCATCTTGAAATTGTGACCCGCTAGTCACATACATACCAGCTCGTGGAAACAGAATATCCTTCTTTATCCTGTCAGAATTTGTTCAGAATTTTGAACACCTCAATAATTTTGAACATCTCTTGATCTTCTCTGCTCCAAGGAGAACAAGCCCAATTTTGCCAATCTTCCCTTGTATCTAAAATTCCTCATTCCTGGTATCATTCTAGTAAATCTCCTCCGCACTCTCTCCAGGGCTTTAACATCCTTCCTTAAATAAGGTGCCCAGGATGAACACAATACCCCAAATATGGTCTGACCAATGATTTGTAGAGGTGTAGCATCACTTCCTTGCTTTAATACTTTGCCTTTAATTATAAACCCAAGGATGCTATTAAGCTTTCTTAATCACTGTTTGAACTTGCCTGGCCACCTTCAGAGAATTATACACTTGAACCCAGAGGTCCTGCTCCTATACCATTGAGCCTATATTGTCTCCCCATGTTTATTCCACCAAAATGCATGACCTCACATTTTGCTGCATTGAAGTTAATCTGCCAGGTGTCTGCCCATTTGGCCAACTTGTCAATGTACCTCTGAAGTCATTCAGTGTCATCCTCACAATTCACTATTCTCCCTAGCTTAGTACCATCTGCAAATTTAGAGATTTTGCCCTCAACATCCACTTCTAAACCATTTATATAAATCAGAAAAAACAAGGATCCCAACACTGAGCTCTGGGGAACACCACTTTCAACTAATCTCCAGCCTGAGAAATGCCCGTCTATACCTACCTTCTGTTTCCTATCTCTTAGCTAACTTCTAAACCATACTGCCAAGGACCCATCAATCCCCAACATTTTAAATTTGCTAACCAACCTGCCATGTGGCACTGTATCAAATGCTTTTTGAAAATCAAAATGTACAACAACCACGGCACTACCTTCATCCACTGCCTGTGTCACTTCGTCAAATAATTCAATTAAATTTGTCAGACATAACCTGCCCATGACAAAGCCTTGTTGACAGTCTTGTATTAACTTATTTTTCTCCAAGTATATATTTATCTCATCCCGTATTATGGCCTCTATCAGTTTTCCCACAATTGATGTCAAGCTGACAGGTCTGTAGTTTCCTGGGTTACCCTTTGCCCCTTTCTTGAACAACAACGCCACATTTGCAATCCTCCAGCCCCCGGGATTAATCCTGTTTTCAGAGAGGCCTGGAAAATTTCTGTCAACGCTCTGCAATATCCTTCCTTAACTCTCTCAGCAATCTAGGATGCATCCCATCCAGACCTGGTGACTGTTATATTACAATTCCGATGATGAGAATTCTTCCAGATGATGACAAATTATTTAGTTAGCAATATATAATGATCTTGTGAGTTCTTTCACTTTAATTCCAGACTAGTAAAACAATAAATTAAGATTAAGCTAACAGTTATAATATACTGCACACTGATCTGATCACATCTTCACTCTCGCTGTTCTCCACACACTAAAAAGAGCGGGAAACTCCTTATATAGCTCGTGTTAGTGTCGCCATCTAGTGATCATCTATCCTTCACTATCTTTTACCATTAATATGCTTGAAAAGCATTTTGTTATTTGTTTTAGCACAGCCTGCAATCCTTCCCTCATGCTTCCTCTTAACCTTCCTTATTCCAGCCTTAGCCTCTTCTGCATTTGAGGTACACCTCCTGATTTCTATTGTTATTATAATTCCAGCATTTAATTTTTACAGTTTGGGTTTTAGTTTGATGTGGGGTTCTGTTCTGATTGTTATAAAAATATATAGCTCCTGTTGGAGTGCAATCGTTTAAGAGGTTTTAATATTTTGTTATGTGTGTAACCATTTTTCTTCACTCTAGTTGGGAGCCGTCATGCTAACCGTAGAGGTAGCAAACGGGAGCGGTGATGAAGGGTTGACTGCAGGTCATTGTAGTAGTTTTTAAAAAAAAGATAATTAGCTTGGAGTTCCTGTTTTGTTTAGGTTTGTTAGTTATAGATTTTAGTTGTGTGTTAGTCTCGCATATGCGTATTTGGATGGGGTAGTATCTGAGGGCAAGGGTACAGGGGGTAATCTGCTGATGGTGACTGCAGATTTTTTTTTGTTTAGGCGCCCGATTATGACCACGCGCGTGCGCCGAGAGCGATTGCGTGTGCAGGTGTTATTGCGTGCGTGCACGCAGAAGGCAAGAGGAGATTTCCAATTTGTTGGGTCACCTGGAATGACAGGGGTTCAATGGCCCAGTGAAAAGGTTAAGAGTATTTGGTCACCATAAGAGTTTAAATTTTGATGCGGTATTTATTTCTGCAGGAGACTCATTTGCGGGTCAGAGACCAGACAAGGCTGCGGAAGGGGTGGGTGGAACAAGTCTCTCATTCAGGCTTCGGTGGTAATGCCCATGGTGCGGAAATATTAATTCATAAAAGGGTTCCATTTCCTGTCACTAAGATCTAGGTTGAAATGAATGAAAATGAAAATCGCTTATTGTCACGAGTAGGCTTCAAATGAAGTTACTGTGAAAAGCCCCTAGTCGCCACAGTCCGGCGCCTGTTCAGGGAGGCTGTTACGGGAGTCAAACGGTGCTCCTGGCCTGCTTGGTCTGCTTTCAAAGCCAGCGATTTAGCCCTGTGCTAAACAGCCTCAGGTTGACCCAGTGGCGGACAAGTGGCTCTCTGGCGGGCACTCTGGTGATTTTGGTTAATAAAACATATGAATTTCAGTAATTTGCAGGCCTCCCTCCCAGAATTGGATTTGCATCATCTTATTATGGGTGGGGACTTAAATTGTGTTCTGAACCCTAGTCTGGATCAGTCTAAGCCCAAATCTCAGACTCTTATCAAGGGTGGCCAAAGCTTTGTTGTTTTTCATGGAACAGATGGGCAGATGTAGATCCTTGGCACTTTTGCAATAGGGGATAAAGATTTTTCTTTTTTTCCCCCCACGTGTATCAGGTATACTCGCGGATCGATGTTTCTGTGGTGGATAGGTCTTTGCTCCCTTTTCATAGAATTTACAGTGCTGTGGCCATTCAGCCCATCGGGTCTGCACCGTCCCTTGGAAAGAGCATCCTAATTAAGCCCACGCCTCCAGCCCATCCCCATAACCTCTCCTCACCTTTTGAAAACTATGGGGCAATTTAGCATGGCCAATACACTTAGCTTGCACATCGTTGGACTGTGGGAGGAAGCCGGAGCATACGGAGGAAACCCATGCAGACTTGGGGAGAAAGTGCAAACACCATACAGAGTCAGCCGAGGCCAGAATTGAACCTGGAACCTTGGAGCTGTGAGGCAGCACTGCTAACCACTATGCCACCGTGCCGGCTAGTTACTCAGCGACAGCAATTTCAGACTATGCCCCACACTTTGTTCATTTGGCACAAGAGTCAGGTCCCTCCCGGCATCCCCAATGGAGATTGGACACGGCATTATTAGCGGACAAGAAATTTTGTGAACGCATCTCCATTGCCATTGGGGAATATGCAAAATGTTATTAAAGTGAATCAATCAATCTCACCTTCTGTTATGGGAAACCCTTAAGGTGGTCCTCAAGAGGGGAGATTACCTCCTACAAAGTGCACATGGTGAAGGCAGCGAGGACAGAGCAGCAGAGGTTGGTGGATTCCATTCTTGTGGTGAACCATCAATACTCACTTGCCCCAACCCTGGAGCTGTGGGCAAGTCGGAAAAGGATGGTGGCACAGTGGCTAGCACTAATGCATCATGGCATCGTGGATTTAGGTTTAATCCCGGCCCGGGTCACTGTCCGTGTGGAGTTTGCACATTCTGTCCATGTCTACACGAGTCATAAGCACACAATCCAAAGATGCAGGTTAGGTGGATTGGCCACACTACATTGCCCCTTAATTGGGAAAAAAATAATTGGGTACTTTAAATTTAAAAAAATGAAAAGGCTGCAGACACAATTCGAGCTATTGTCAACAGAGCAGTGGACCAGTTGCAGCGCGAGGGGTATGTTTTATGAACACAGGGAGGTGGTCAGTCGCCTCTTACCTCACCAGCTGAAGCGATAGGCAACTCCTCAGGATTTTGTACAGGTATGTATCTTGAGCGCTAGTCTGGCTTCCGTCCCTCATCAGGTCAATGTGGCTTTGGAATCATTCTATCAGGGTGTCTAAAGATCGGAGCCTCCTGCTGAGGGATTGGTCATGATTGACTTTTCGGACAGTTTTGGAGGGATGAGGAGGGAGGTGTCGGAATTCCCATTTGGCCCAGATGTAATTGTGAAATGCATTGGATTGATGCAGATTGGCAAAGCCCCTGGTCTCAATAGCTTCCCCATTGAATTTTAAGAAGTTTGCAGAGCAGTTGGTACCTTTAATTCGGGATATGTTTAAAGATTACATATCTCAGGGTTCATTGCCTTCCGTCCTCACACAGGCCTCTATTTCCTTTATACTCAAAAAAGATCTACTTGACCTACTTCACTCCTGATTGCAGATGTTAAGTTACTTTCCACGGTGCTGGAACGGTGGCTAGAGCCCTGCAACCCAGATGTAATCTCAGAGTATCAGACCAGACTAGCTTCATTAGGGGGTCAGCACCACCCTCTTCCCTGTTAAGGAGAATTTTGTCTCTGGCCGGGTCTGATGGAGGAACTATTTTGGGCGTATACGCCATATCCTCTCAACGGAGTCATCTCTGTTGAGTGAGGCGAGGGTGAAATGGGAGGGTGAGGTGGATCCCATTCTGGATGATGAGGTATGGAATGAGGCCCTTTACAGGGTCCACTCCACACCTTCATGTGCTCAGCTAAGTCAGTTCCAATTCAAGGTGGTGCATCTGACTAAATCGAGGATGCGTGGATTTTTCTCTGGGGTGGAGGACAACTGTGAATGTTCTCTCAGGGGCCAGGTAACCGCACTTGATGTTCTGGTCTTGTCTCAAGTTGGTAAGCTTTTGAGTCTCTTGGTTCAACACCAGGTCAGAAATACTCAAATGCCGATTTGGATCCATGTCCCCTGGTGACCATTTTTGGGGTATCAGACTCGCCAGTGCTTTAAACGGGGATGAAGGCGGATGATCTTGCCTTTGCCTCGTTAATAGCCAGGAGAAGAGTTCTGCTTGGGTGGAGATCTTCTATTCAACCCAGTGCCTTGGCTTGGTTGGGTGACCTCCTTCTTTCTTACATCTGGAGAAGGTTAAGTACACCATTAGAAGTAAAACGATTCTACCCAAGACACACCAAGTCATTTTCTTTTTTATGAAAAAAGTAATCGTCAGCTGTTAAGAGTTTAGCTTTTGGGGTTAAGTTAATATGTGCTTTTGCTGGTTAGTCTCAATTATTTGATTGTGTAACTTTGGTTAATTGTTTTGTATGATTTTGTTTATTATGAAAAAATTTTAATAAACTTTTTTCGACAACTGCACAACAATTTAATGGATCAACATAATGCTTAGTATAATATGGAGTCAAAGTGTTTCTTACATTCACGCAAATTATAAAGATTCCAGGTGGCAAAAATACCTCTTTAACTAGTCTTTGATGGTTTTAATGCAACAGCTGACAAGAGGCCGACACTGCACATGTGCCGGAAATGCTCTCCCTAGTGTTGTGGCACAAATTAACACAGCCGATATCTAAACAGTAGCTGTAATAGAGTAGCATCCACTCACCTAATTGCTGCAACAGAATTATTTATGCACTGTTGTTTAGAGATAATCTAACACTGTTTTAATATATAATAGCCAGTTTCTGCTCAAAAAAAAGAGCTAAATATGCATGCAGTACATTCAACTAGTAGAATAGATTGTGTAACAAACCTATCGATGAACTAAAAAAACATATTTGTTACCTGCCACAAATCCTGGTTATCAGTAAGTTATCTTCAATCTTGAGCTCTAGAACAGAGTCTAGCTTCTCAGATCGCTTTTCCAATTGCGTATCAAACTGTAACAAGAACAAAATTGACTGAGAAAGCAAGAACATTACATATATGGAGATTCATATATGTATGAATCATTTTCATTTCATTTTTCATATATGGCATTGTCATGTGCTCCTTAAATAACTCCAGTTTAAAAGAAAAGGTGTTCCAAAAAAGGGTTTTCAAAAACTCAACAATGGAGAAATACTGTTTAAACCTTTTAACTAATGCCCATCCACTGGCTATCAACCCACCGATCTCAATCTGAACACGAGTTATATCTATGATGGTAGTTCTGGCATGACATCAACTTCCACTAATTTTTCCCTTACTGTGGGAAATTATCTGGCACCTGTTCAAACAAGTGACTGATACAAATGCAGCTTGTGTAAATGAAAAGCCACAACAGGTAAATATGACTTGGTATCAAGATATAACCCAACAAATAGTAAACAAATGTTAATTCTAAATTAACCAGTAAGGGCAGCACAGTAGCATTGTGGATAGCACAATTGCTTCACAGCTCCAGGGTTCCAGGTTC
This sequence comes from Scyliorhinus canicula, assembly GCF_902713615.1. Taxonomy (NCBI): domain Eukaryota; kingdom Metazoa; phylum Chordata; class Chondrichthyes; order Carcharhiniformes; family Scyliorhinidae; genus Scyliorhinus; species Scyliorhinus canicula. Next base: position 109,961,837 of record NC_052146.1, on the reverse strand, counting down.
GATTCCGGCTTGGGTCACTGTCTGTGCAGAGTCTGCACATCCTCCCATTGTGTGCGTGGGTTTCCTCCGGGTGTTCTGGTTTCCTCCCACAGTCCAAAGATGTGCAGGTTAGGTGGATTGGCCATGATAAATTGCCCTTGGTGTCCAAAATTGCCCTTGGTGTCCAAAATTGCCCTTGGTGTCCAAAATTGCCCTTGGTGTCCAAAATTGCCCTTGGTGTCCAAAATTGCCCTTGGTGTCCAAAATTGCCCTTGGTGTCCAAAATTGCCCTTGGTGTCCAAAATTGCCCTTGGTGTCCAAAATTGCCCTTGGTGTCCAAAATTGCCCTTGGTGTCCAAAATTGCCCTTGGTGTCCAAAATTGCCCTTGGTGTCCAAAATTGCCCTTGGTGTCCAAAATTGCCCTTGGTGTCCAAAATTGCCCTTGGTGTCCAAAATTGCCCTTGGTGTCCAAAATTGCCCTTGGTGTCCAAAATTGCCCTTGGTGTCCAAAATTGCCCTTGGTGTCCAAAATTGCCCTTGGTGTCCAAAATTGCCCTTGGTGTCCAAAATTGCCCTTGGTGTCCAAAATTGCCCTTGGTGTCCAAAATTGCCCTTGGTGTCCAAAATTGCCCTTGGTGTCCAAAATTGCCCTTGGTGTTGGTGGGAATACTGGGTTATGGGGATAGGGTGGAGGTGTTGACCTTGGGTAGGGTGCTCCTTCCAAGAGCCGGTGCAAACTCGATGGGCCGAAAGGCCTCCTTCTGCACTGTAAATTCTATGATTAGTTCTAGTTGCAATAAACTTGCTCTGATATCCTAGCATTGATTTTCTATACTTAGAAAATCGAATTTCTATCACAAGACAACCAATGTAAAGCATGCCCACAATTCATATTATACAAAGCGGACACTGAAGAAAACCTTTATAGCTTACATTTATATAGTATCTTCAGTGCAGAAAAATGTGCAAAATAACCAAGGGAGGGTGGACTGCAGGAGGGGTAGCCAACAGCAAGGTTAAATGTGGTCTTTCAGGAAGGTCTTAAAGGAAGATAGGGAACTGAAAAGGCAGAAAGTGTTTCCGTTGCAAATTCCAGAACGTGATGCCAAGATGGTGAACGGCATGGTAACCAACAGTGGGGTAAAGATATGGGAATGATGCACAAGCGGCAAGAGAGTGCTGCAATCGTAACGCCTGGAGAATGACTGGACAGCATGGTGGCTCAGTCATTTGTACTGCTGCCTCATGGCGCCGTGACCCGGGTTTGATCCAGGACCTGGGTCACTGTCCCGCATAGGGTTTGCACATTCTCCCAGTGTCTATGCTGGTCTCACTCCAACAACCCAAAGATGTGCGGGGTAGGTGGATTGGCCTTGCTAAATTGCCCCTTAATTGGAAAAAAAAATCAGTCTGGTGATGACCAAAATTATACATGTGGTATTCACTGACAGGTGATGTTAATGGTGGAAATAAACAGTCTTGTTGATGAAAGGACTATGGATTTGGATATTCAAAGGGGTCCGAATAGAATAAGGTTGTCAACAGTGTGGTTCAGCATTGATCCCTGAATCAGTCTGATATTTCCACCATGTTTTTCCAATAAGCATTCCCATTGTCAATCAATGCTATATGTTAATTTTAAAATGTTATATTCATCACTGACTAATCTATAGATTTTGGCTTCTCAATTTCTCCTTATCAAATACAAAATCTGGAGTCATATATACCCTTAATCCTATATACAGAATGATAATCAGTTAACAAAATATTCTTTGTCAGCTATTATACTTTGCAAATTGTCATTCTAGTCAATGAACCATGTCAAACTCATTTTATTGATCTCACCATCTGAAAATGATTTCAATTCCTTATAATTAGCATTTTTTTTTCACTGCATTTGATATAACCTGCATTTCGTACACTTCGCACCAACTGACGGATGAAATTTAGCAGTTAAAGATTTCCAAATTTTGAATACTTTTCACAAACATGTTATCTGAATCCTTCAATTTTATCATCACAAGAACACATTATGTTGGGCGCAAAGGTAAAATATCAAGATTAAACGTAGGCTTGCTTTTTGGTTATCTACTTAATGTTTCGTAATATCTTTCATGGAGGTCTTCCGAGTCATTGAAGCGTTAACCCTATTTCTGTCTCCAGAGCCGAGTTTTCCCAGCATTTTTGGTTTTTATTTCAGATTTCCAGCATCGGCAATATTTTACTTTATTAAGCAGAAGCAACTATATGTTAAAACTGCAGAAAATATAATTCTCCCCAAAAGTGTTCAATTAAGCTTCACGTTCTTATAAAGGTACCTGAAAATTCAGATAGTCAACACAGACCAACCCAATTCATCTTATTCCAAAAAATCCCACAAATATTTAAAGTAATTGCCTTCTCTTTCATTAAACTCTCTCAATTATTCCCTTTATAATAAAATTATTGTCCTTCCCAATACTTCTATTTTGGAAACTAAAATCATGGCTACAAATTAATCCCCTCCATATTACTCATTAAACAGTCAGGTAAAATTTAATAATAGCTGGGTATCAGTACTCTTAGACCATGCTACAAGATCATGTTCCAGTCTGCCATACAATTTTAATAAAATATAACTTACAATCTGCGCCTGATTCACAGTGCGAGGAAATCCATCTAATAGAAATCCATTTTTGCAAGCTGGGCTGTCCAAGTTTTTATCAATCAACTCAACCACCGTCTCATCGCTGACCTAGATAAATAACCAAAAATATTTATTACCAACAGGAAAACATGCACAAAATCAGCCCCAGAGACCCTCCAACCTCAAACATTCTACGAGCTGTTAAAGCTTGGGAAGGAGATACAAGTCTGAGAACATGCATGAACAGACTCAAAAACAGCTTCTTCCCCACTGTCACCAGACTCCTAAACGACCCTCTTATTGGCTGACCTCATTAACACTACACCCCTGTATGCTTCACCTAATGCCGGTGTTATGTAGTTACATTGTGTACCTTGTGTTGCCTATTATGTATTTTCTTTTATTTCCTTTTCTTTTCGTGTACTTAATGATCTGTTGAGCTGCTCGCAGCAAAATACCTTTCACTATACCTTGGTACACATGACAATAAACAAAATCAAATCCAGAATATCTGTTAACTTTTTTTTTTAAGTTGCACACGATTCCCACAAGTCCCCAATCTCAAACATCAGGAAATAAATGTATAAAGTGCACACATGATATCTCCCGTATCTAGAAGGGTGGAGAAATAAATAAATAGAAGGGAGACATAAATACATTTTTTACAAATATATACCTTCCAGAAATTAACTCAAGTTTAAAACCAAAAGAGAAAATGCTGTAAAATCTCTACAGGTCTGGCAGCATCTGTTGGGAGAAGAGAGCTAATGTTTCAAGCCCAGATGGCCCTTTGTCAAAGTCAAAAGACATAGAAGGTGGAAGATATTTATACTGTGGGGGTGACAGAATGAAAGATGAGTCATAGCTGCAGAAACCAAGGCAAACGATTGCTAACATCCACAGAAACCAAGGGAAAAGAGTGCTAATGTCAGTCCCCAGAGAGAACAAAAGATATGAACGGCCAACGGCAGAGAAACTAAAATCAGAGGGTAAATTGTGACGGATGTAGGGGAGGCAGGGAGGAAGCAAAGGGGAGAAAAGGTCAGGAGAGGAGGGATAAAATAGGGGGGGAATATATATACATAATATATTATATATATATATATATAAATAATAAAGACAATAAATAAATAAAATGTAAAAAGACAGTTAAAATGAAATGGAATGAACACAAAGGGGTCGAGCTGAGGTCAAGTGATTCATCTGAAGTTGTTGAATTCGATGTTGAGGCCGGAAGGCTGCAGCGTACCTAACCGGAAAATGAGATGTTGTTCCTCCAGTTTGCGTTGAGCTTCACTGGAACACTGCAGCAGGCCAAGGACAGACATGTGGGCATGGGAGCAGGGTCTTGTGTTAAAATGGCAAGCAACGGGAAGGTGTAACACCGGCCCCTTTCTCTTTTCCATGCTTAACATCTCAGGTCCACTGTGGCACTGAGGACCCTGGTTCAAATCCCTGCCCTGGGTCACTGACCGTATGGAGTTTGCACAATCTCCCTATGTCTGCATGGGTTCCACTCCACAACGCAAAGATGCGCAGGTTAGGTGGATTGGCCACACTAAATTGCCCCTTAATTGGAAAAATATAATTGGGTACTCTAAAGTTATATTAAAAAACATCCCAGGCCCAAAACACTCATTCCAGGTTTTAGTTTCTCTGCCGTTTGGCCTTTCACACCTTTTATTCTCTCTGGGGACTGCCATTAGCACTCTTTTCCCTTGGCTTCTGTGGCTATTAGCACTCTGTTCCCTTGGCTTCTGTGGCTATTAGCACTCTGTTCCCTTGGCTTCTGTGGATGTTAGCACTCTTTTCCCTTGGTTTCTGTGGATGTTAGCAATCTTTTCCCTTGGCTTCTGTGGCTATTAGCACTCTGTTCCCTTGGTTTCTGTGGCTATTAGCACTCTGCTCCCTTGGTTTCTGTGGATGTTAGCACTCTTTTCCCTTGGTTTCTTTGGACGTTAATTCATCTTTCATTCCGTCACCCCACAGTATAAATATCTCCCACTTTCTACAGTATATCTTTTACCCTCGACAAAAGGGTTTTCCTTGCACGGAAAAGTTTGCCCACCCCTGCATTAGGGGGAAGAGATCTTCTGGCTGTCCGCACCGGCGGAATCTTCTGGTCCCACCAACCATGCACCGCTGCTGCATGTTTCCCTGCAACGTGTGGTAAATTCAATGAGATATCCTATCGACAGCAGTGGGACCAGAAAATCCCAGTGGCCAATGGCAATGCTGCCTCCCGCCACCAAGAAACCCACCGCAGGGAGACGAGAGAATCTCGCCCTAGATATTTTGGTAGTGTGAATTGAGAAAGATTATATTGTCCTGTGAAGTGGCGTCAAAGGGTCATTAATACAAAAAAATCACCAAGTGCAACTCGAAGTTCATTTTTGGGTGCACGGAACATTTTGCTACAGGATGTAATTAATTCTAGAGTGAAAATTGCTAAGTATTTGAAGCCGTGAAAGATATAATACTAAAGAAAAAGTAAACATGGGATCAGTTTTGCACGCTCTAGCAAAGTCTGAATGAGCATAGTCGCGATGGGCCCAAAGACGTCATACGTTTGTTTTCTTGAAATGGGCACGAACAGAAAAGTCAAACTGTGGTCTGATACCATAAGTGATGGTCACCCTTCAGTAACTCACTCAAGAAACCATTCTCTCTGCATAAATAAAATAAACACGCAGTTTTAGTGCACAGAGCATCACGTGAGCCCAATCTAGTCCTCATCAAATGGCCATGCAGTTTCTAGTACTAGCTACTATATACTGTATTCTCTTATTCTCAATTGTCCAACCGGGGATCAGCTAATTCATCCAAAGAAAATAAAAGACAGGATCTTGCTGGCTTTTATTAATCAGTTTTTACACTGAGTAACATCTTTTCCAATCGATCTCAAGAAAGCATTTATCTAACAATGTTTGCACCATATTTTAAGTTCAAGCATAGTTGACAACAAACTAATGTCTTACAATACACACAATAAAGGTGCACATTATAGTAGTTATAACAAAAGTGTCAATTTATTATACACAACTTACTAATTTCCCAGCATCCATTGTTTCCTTTAACCTCTGACCCAATTCTGATCCTGTTGCTACCATGGCTCGCAGCATGTCACCCGTTGCTAAGTGACAGACATTGTAGTGAACTGCAAGCCTCTGAGCCTGAAACAAGAATGGAAAGCAATTAAGATATCCCACTCCCCTCCTCCCCATCCCTCCCTCGCTGTGCCTCCCCCTCCCCTCCTTCCCATCCCACCCCCCCTCACCCTCCCCACCCCCACCCCCTCTGTGCCTGCCCCCCACCCCGCCGTCCCTCCCCCTCCCCGTGCCTCACCCGCCATCCCTCTCCTCCTCCCACATCCCTCCCTCGCCGTGCCTCCCCCCACCATCCCTCCCTGTGCCTCCCCCCACCGTCCCTCCCTGTGCCTCCCCCTCGTCGTGCCTCCCCCTCCCTCGCTGTGCCTCCCCCCCTCCCTTGCTCCCCCTCCCCTCATTCGCCGTGCTCCCTCCTCCCCTTCCTCCCCCCATTCCGTGCTCCCCCCTCCCTTGCCGTGCTCCGACCCTCCCCTCCCTCGCCGTGCTCCCCCTCCCCTCGCCGTGCTCCACCCTCCCCCGCCATGCTCCACCCTCCCCTACCCCGCCGTGCTCCCCCCCTCCCCTCCCTCGCCGTGCTCCCCCCTCCCCTCCCTCGCCGTGCTCCCACCCTCCCCGTGCTCTCCCCCTCCCCTCCCCCGCCGTGCTCCCCCCTCCCCCGCCTCGCCGTGCTCCCCCCTCCCCCCCTCGCCGTGCTCCCCCCCCCCCCTCGCCGTGCTCCCCCTCCCCCCTCGCCGTGTTCCCCCCTCCCCTCCCTCGCCGTGCTCCCCCCTCCCCTCCCTCGCCGTGCCTCCCGCGCCCCCCTCTCGCCGCGCCTCCCGCTCCCCCCTCTCGCCGCGCTCCGCTCCCCCCTCTCGCCGCGCCTCCCGCTCCCCCCCCTCGCCGCGCCTCCCCCCCCCCCCTCGCCGCGCCTCCCGCTCCCCCCTCTCGCCGCGCCTCCCGCTCCCCCCTCTCGCCGCGCCTCCCGCTCCCCCCTCGCCGCGCCTCCCGCTCCCCCTCTCGCCGCGCCTCCCGCTCCCCCTCTCGCCGCGCCTCCCGCTCCCCCCTCTCGCCGCGCCTCCCGCTCCCCCCTCTCGCCGCGCCTCCCGCTCCCCCCCCTCGCCGCGCCTCCCCCCCCCTCTCGCCGCGCCTCCCGCTCCCCCCTCTCGCCGCGCCTCCGCTCCCCCCTCTCGCCGCGCCTCCCGCTCCCCCTCTCGCCGCGCCTCCCGCCCCCCTCCGCCGCGCCTCCCCTCCCCCCTCTGCCGCGCCTCCCCCGCTCCCCCTCTCGCCGCGCCTCCCGCTCCCCCCTCTCGCCGTGCCTCCCGCTCCCCCCTCTCGCCGTGCCTCCCGCTCCCCTCGCCGTGCTTCCCGCTCCCCTCTCTCGCCGTGTCTCCCCTCCCCTGCCTCCCCTCCCCTCTCTCGCCGTGCCTCCCCCTCCCCTCTCTCGCCGTGCCTCCCCCTCCCCACTCTCGCCGTGCCTCCCCCCTCCCCACTCTCGCCGTGCCTCCCCCTCCCCACTCTCGCCGTGCCTCCCCCTCCCCGCCGTGCCTCCCCCTCCCCTCCCCTCTCGCCGTGCCTCCCCTCCCCTCCCGTGCCTCCCCTCCCCTCTCTCGCTGTGCCTCCCCCTCCCCTCTCTCGCCGTGCCCCCCCTCCCCTCTCGCCGTGCCTCCCCCTCCCCTCTCGCCGTGCGTGCCGCTCCCCCCTCTCGCCGTGCCTCCCACTCCCCCTCTCGCCGTGCCTCCCCCTCCCGCCGTGCCTCCCGCCTCCCCCCCTCTCGCCGTGCCTCCCCCTCCCCCTCGCCTCCCCCCTCCCCCCTCTCGCCGTGCCTCCCCCTCCCCCCTCTCGCCGTGCCTCCCCCTCTCGCCGTGCCTCCCGCTCCCCCCTCTCGCCGTGCCTCCACCTCCCCCCTC